>NW_022437148.1:677381-703578 GCF_009761245.1 Sapajus apella | reverse complement strand
CCCAGCTAATTTTTGTATTTTTAGTAGAGATGGGGTTTCACCATATTGGCCAGGCTGGTCTCGAACTCCTGACCTGGTGATCCGCCTGCCTCAGCCTCCCAAAGTGCTAGGATCACAGGCATGAGACACTGTGCCCCGTCCTACTTCTGTATTTTCTAAAACTTTTGCCTTAAATCCTTCTCCTTTTACTTCAGAGACTAACAATTCTGAAGAACAGGTTAAATCAGCTGGGGAAAAACAAACAGATGAGAGGGCCACTCTGGAATCAGTTAAAAAGATGGTACGTTCATGTGTAGGTCCCACCTCTAAATGTATCAAGGGCTCCTGGTGGGACTTGAAATTAAAGAGACAGAGCCCCTGACCTCCATATTCCTGAAAAGTCCGAGCGGAAGGGCTTCTCCCGCCTTTTCTAACCCAGGACATTCTGTTTTGAAGCGACCTGTCCTTCCACATTTCCATCTCTCCCAAGTCCAGGGTTCTATTTTTTCACTCCCTTGCACTTATAGCATTTACACTTACTTTGACCTTCTCCCTCAGAGTACCGACTTTGCTTCCTTTCTTTCTGTATTTCTGGATTTCCTGACCTCCTTTTCTCAATCCTTTGGAGGACGTAGCAGGCGGGGGTCTAAACTTAGCCCCTGGTGTCTGTCCTGGCAAACTCTGCCAAAGGATTTTTGCTTTTGTCTCTGCCGCTCTTCGTCTCTCCTTACATACACCTTTTGGGCTTCCCCCAGGAGCTCCTCTATAGTCCAATTCTTCCAATTTTCCAGCTTCTGTAAGTTTTTTTGCAATCTCTGGCTGTTAGTAACAAAGTCCACATTTAACATTCCTTGCCCAAGGAGGTCTTCTGGGTCTAAATCTGAATATTTTCTCATTTGTCCCCGCAGTCTTTCTAAGAATTTCATAGGTCCTTCATCCCTCTCCTGTTGTGCATCAAATGCTTGAGAGAGATTTTGGGGTTGAGGTGCTGACTCTTGAATTCCTTTTTTTTTTTTTTTTTGAGACGGAGTCTCACTCTTGTTACCCAGGCTGGAGTGCAATGGCGCAATCTTGGCTCACCGCAACCTCCGTCTCCTGGGTTCAGGCAATTCTCCTGCCTCAGCCTCCTGAGTAGTTGAATTCCTTTAATTATCATTTATCTCGACTATTTCATATTATCCCAGTGGGGTGTGACATTATCATCCCACTGCAGGTCCTGAGCTAAGAATTTTTGACCTGCTGTCGGGACTTTTTGGCCTGTGGGATGTTCACACTTCCACACTGTCACAGCGGCTCTGTGGATCACGCCCGTTTCGTACTTAGGATGGACATTCATTCAGCCCAGGTGTATAACTGGGGGCCTAGACACTGATCAATTTGATCTGCCTCTGCATAAGGGTCATCTCATCTCAGAGTGGCTTGAGTTCCTTCTTTAAACTCCAGACTTCAGAACTAGTTAAGGGGGCATTTACAAAGGCAATAGTCACCCCCCCCTTGGAGTACCTCTCTTAAAGGAAAGAGCTTTGAAGCTGACTCCTTAGATACAGAGGAGAAAGGAAGACTCTGGTTACCTTTTCTACATTGTTCTACTTCCTGTTGAAGTCTTTTCTTAAAGGAGACTCAGGCTGGCAATGCGCAGGCTCCTTGGGCAATAGCTCCTAAGAGTCCGGGTTGTCCTGGGGAGGAATAGCCTGGATAGGAGAGTCCAGAGCTGGGTCAGAAGTGGCAGCAACTGTTGGGGCAGAAGGAGGTGGGTTAGGATTAAGGAACAGGGAAAGGTGGTCTAAAGGATCCCATTTGCTTATAGATGCCTTAGAAGTAGAGACGTCACTCTTCTAGAATGGGACAGTCTCTGACTCCTTCCCACTCTCTAGTTCCTTTCCCACCGTTTTTAAAGGGTAGAGAAGAGCAGGCCCCTGCCACCAGCAGAGGGCGTCGTTTATTTCTTCTTGTGAGACAGGTCTTTTGTTATTAACATATATTATTAAAAGTTGACAAACCCAATCCTCATCTGACCCAAACTTTGGCCAGAAAACAGTGGGCTTGAGGATTAAGGATAGGCTCTTTTTATTTTTTGAGACGGAGTTTCACTCTTGTTACCCAGGCTGGAGTGCAATGGCACGATCTCGGCTCACCGCAACCTCCGCCTCCTGGGTTCAGGCAATTCTCCTGCGTCAGCCTCCTGAGTAGCTGGGACTACAGGTGCGCACCACCATGCCCAGCTAATTTTTTGTATTTTTAGTAGAGACAGGGTTTCACCATGTTGATCAGGATGGTCTCTATCTCTTGACCTCGTGATCCACCCGCCTCGACCTCCCAAAGTGCTGGGATTACAGGCGTGAGCCACCGCGCCCGGCGAGGATTGGCTCTTTAGTCCAAATGGAGTAGCAATATTTTAACATTTGCTGCGTTTTCTTGTGTTTAGTCCTTTCATTGTCTTTCCAGTACTTTAACATAGGTCCTAAAGGACTATCAGAAGGAATCTGATCATCTGTATTCTTTCCCGTCGTGTTTTAGTAGAAACATTTTCCATACTGGGTACCAGTTAGGCTCAACCCTCTTGACCCAGAGATTTCTTGCCTATCCCCTTTCTAGAGACTTGTTTAAGGTTCAACCTCACACGCTTGAGGAGCTTCTTGCCCTTTTCCCCGGGGAGGGTTTTTAACTATCCCCCCGCCCCCGGAGGTCTCTTACACTCTTTTCATTTCCTTTCATCCTCTCTGGCTGCTCCCCCAGAGGAGATTTAGGCCCCTCTTAGCAGTGGCGTGTCAGTGCTATGAGGCGACCACAGAACCGCAGAGAGGACCGACTCACTCCATCCAGCAGTAGGGCTTATCACCAGCCACAGAGGCAGCACTGTCACACAACACATTCAACCTCCAGAATCCCGATCACCAAAGAAATACTTTGTTGCCCTTGTGACGTTTCTTACCTTTGTCTGTCCAGAGTTACCTGGTTGCAAGCCTTTCCCTTCCCCACGTTGCTGAAAGCCCGATTTTAGTCATCACAATGGGTGGATCTTGGTCTCCCATCTTGAGGCCACTGCAACAAGGCAGTGGGGTGCACCTTCCCTGGGAGGTGACCAAAGACCCCTTTCCTGAAGGAGAATGGTATATCCCGGATGAGCCCCCAGAATTGTTAGAAGTAGAAGTTTGGAGTCACAAAGAAAATGAACACTGGAACAGAGAAGGTCTCATCAAGGCAATTTGTACTTCTGCAGAAGGGTGCTGCTTGTGAGCCTGGTTGCCACGAGAACACACTGAACAAAGGAGAGGAAGGCTTTCTATGCCTAATGTATGAGGTTTCTACTATTGTGTCCAGTCTCCATTGGCTGGAGCTGGATTGCACAGTCTAAGCTACACCCAACTGGCTAAAAGCTTAAAATTTCCTAAATAGGTAAAAGCAATGGAGAACAAAGGAACGGAGGAAGTGGCTTGCATGGCTTTTGAAAAGGCTGGGAAAGCAATAACATGTCAAAATATGGAAAAGATTATATGCTACAAGCTAAGACATGCCTGGGCATATCTAGGCATGCCCTGCCAGATCAGGAACCAGTGGATTAGGCCTGTTAAAAATAAAAGAACAGGGAGGCTGGGTGCAGTGGCTCACGCCTGTAATCCCAGCACTTTGAGAGGAGAGGTGGGCAGATCACTAGGTCAGGAGTTCAAGACCAGTCTGGCCAACATGGTGGAACCCCGTGTTTATTAAAATACAAAAATTAGCTGGGCTTGGTCGGGAGGCTGAGGCAGGAGAATTTCTTGAACCAGGACCCAGGAGGTGGAGGTTGCAATGAGCCGAGGTTGCGCCACTGCACTCCAGCCTGGGCTACAGAGCAAGACTCTGTCTCAAGAATAAATAAATAAACGAACAGGGAGACAGAGTATGCTTTATTTGAGGAAGAACTTGACTGCATCTGTCACTGACTCAGGGCAGCTGCTACAATGTAGCTACTAGAGGATCCTTCTCCAGCCTCAGGAACTGAAGCTGAGACTGGACAATTTTCAGAAATTTCATCATGAAGATCCTTACACTCAACACTTAAGGTGATAGGTTTCCGCATGACTTTTCAAGACCACAGCCAATGCCTTTAAAATCATAGCTGGCTTATGTGTCAACACGTATTCTCCACTCAGGCTTCAGAATAAGGCATGAGGTGGATGTGTGTGATGGCACCAAGTCTGCTTTCTCCTTTCTGGTGACCACTCGGGCCCTGCCTGCACCCATTTTTACTCATGTCAGGGCTCCATCCATTACTCTGAGCCTTCAACCTGCAGCTCTGCTTTTCACTGTCTGCAGATGCCTAAGAAAGGCATCACTAAAGGCCTTGGGCTGTTGGCTGCACTCAGCACCTATGGGAGCCGCCATGATCCAACCCACAGTTTTTAGAAAAACACTTGATCAGCCAGGTGTGGTGGCTCACGCTTGTAATCCTAGCACTTTGGGAGGCTGAGGTGGGTGGATTGCCTGGGCTCAGAAGTTTGAGACCAGCTGAGCAACACGGTGAAACCCTGTTTCTACTAAAATACAAAAAATTAGCCAGGTGTGGCAATGTGCACTTGTAATCCCAGCTACTTGGGAGGCTTTAATAGGAGAATCGCTTGAACCCAGGAGGTGGAGGTTACAGTGAGCCAAGACTGCGCCATTGCACTCCAGCCTGGGAGACAGAGCAAGACTCCGTCTCAAAAAAACAAAAACAAAAAGAAAATACTTGCTCAAGATTTACATACCATAAAATCCACACATTGAAAGCATATGATTCAATAGTGGGTTATAGTATATTAACAAAGTTGTGTCACCATCTCTCCAAAAAGAAACACTGTCTCATTATCGGTCCCTCCCCATTCCCTACTATGCTGTAGCTCCCGACAATCACTAGTCTACTTTGTCTTATAGATTTGCCTACTCTGGGCATTTCCTATAAATGGAATTCTCTATGCAGCCTTTTTGGCTCTGCCTTCTACATCTAGCATCATCTCTACTAAAAATACAATTAGCCGAGTGTGGTGGCGTGCTCCTGTAGTCCCAGCTACTCAGGAGGCTGGGGTGGGAGAATCACTTGAACCTGGGGTGGGTGGTGGCAGAGGTTGCAGTGAGCCGAGATCCCACCACTGCACTCCAGCCTGGGCAATAGGGCAAGACTCTCTCTCAAAACAAAAAAACAAACAACAACAAAAATAAACAGGAACCATAGGACACCATCTGACTATAATAATTTTTTAAATGGGCAAAAAATTATTGAAAAATCATTCAACTGGAATAGCAGACTGAAAATATGTATCTTATGTCTACACTTTTTTGGGTTAAGTTTTATAAATTTCTTAAATTGATTTTTTTTTTTGAGACAGTCTCGCTCTCTTGCCCAGCCTAGAGTGCAGTGGTGTGATCTTAGTCACCGCAACCTCCTCCCCCAGTGCTCAAGTGATTCTCTCACCTCAGCCTCCCCAGTAACTAGGATTACAGTCATGCACCACCATGCTCAGCTAATTTTTGTATTTTTAGTAGAGACAGTTTCACCATGTTGGCCAGGCTGGTCTTGAACTCCTGACCTCAAATGATTTGCCCTCCTCAACCTCCCAAAGTGCTAGGATTACAGGTGTGGAGCCACCACACCTGGCCTCTTAAATAGATTTCTTATCAGTATAATCAACTCTAACTTTTTCCAATGTTATCTGGATGAAAGTTTAGATTCCCACAATGTCACCCATTTCATTCTAAATGTTGTGAGTATATTGTTTAAAAAACCCAGTTTCTTTGTTTTTTTTTTTGAGCTGGAGTCTTGCTCTGTTGCCCAGGCTGGAGTGCAGTGGCACGATCTTGACTCACAGCAACCTCCGCCTACTGGGTTCAAGCAATCCTTGTGCCTCAGCCTCCCAAGTAGCTGGGACTACAGGCATGTGCCACCACACCCAGCTAATTTTTGTATGTTTAGTAGAGACTGGGTTTCACCATATTGGCCAGGCTCATCTCAAACTCCTGACCTCAGGTGATCCACCCATCTCAGTCTCCCAAAGTGCTGGGGTTTACAAGCATGAGTCACTATGCCTGCCCTAAAAATCCCAGTTTCTTAAATTTATTTAGTGGGTCACAATCAGAATTTTTAAAAAATAAACAAAATCTTCAGAGTATATCATAGTAAGGGTGCATTATTTTGTTAAATTTCAGGTTGTTGGTGTGTGTGTATATTAGGTCATGATGTAAATTGCATTTTCTTTTTTAAACAAAAGGTAAAATTTAATTGTAAATAAATCTATTCATAAGAGGGACAGGGATGGGGAATTACAGAACCTTGATTAATAAAGGCATCACCACCATGAGCATTTCTCATCGTCCCTTTAGCCCCCGAAGTGTTCTTTAACTGAAGCAGTGTACCTTAATTAGATTCTGGATGTAAAATATTTCTTATGATGGCTTGTGTGTGAGCAGGTAAAATCCGAATTTTTATGTGAAGTACTGTAATTCTGAAATGCTGAAAACTGGTTGGGTGTGGTGGCTCACACCTGTAATCCCAGCACTTTGGGAGGCCAAAGCAAGTGATTAACTGAGGTCAGGAGTTCAAGGCCAGCCTGGGCAACATGGTGAAACCCCGCCTCTACTAAACACACACACACACACACACACACACACACACACACACACACACACACACACAGAGTGAAACCCCATCTCTACTAAAAATACACACACACACATTAGCCAGGTGCGGTGGCACATGGCTATAATCCCAGCTACCTTGGGAGGCTGAGCCATAAGCATCAATTGAACCTGGGAGATGGAGGTTGCAGTGAGCTCAGATTGTGCCACTGCACTTCAGCCTGGGCAACAGACAGACTCTGTCTTAAAAAAAAAAAAACCCAGAAAACAAAAAAACCCACTATAATTAAAAAGGAGGTAAGGAGGCCCTGGCACTGTGTTCATGTCTGTAATCTCAGTAATTTGGGAAGCCAAGGTGGGAGGACTGCTTTAGTTCAGGAGTTTGACACCAGCCTTGGCCACACAGGGAAGCCCCGTCTCTACAAAAAATGCAAAACTAGCTGGGTGTGGTGGTGATGCCTACAGCACAGCAAGTTGGGAGGCTGAGGTGGGAGACTCACTTGAGCCTAGGAGGCAGAGACTGCAGTGAACCAAGATCGTGCCATTGCACTCTAACCCGGGTGACACAGTGAGAGACTGCTTAAAAAAAAAAAAAAGGAGGTAATGAAGCTGAAAACAACCCACTCTAGAGCTGGAGGCTACTGCCCGGTTTCTGACTTCTGACGTGCATGCTTACTTTGCCGATGTCTCTCAGCTAAACAAAATCTCCTAACACAGCATGCAAAGGATGATGCAAAAATAGTTTATTATGATATAGTTTATGTAAAGTTAGGTAATATTTACAAAATAAAAACAATCAGCTACATCCAGGGAATCTAGCATGTCACACAAAGGAATAAATATTCTGACAAAGTAACACTTCAATTGTAGTGAACAGTTGATCACAAACATTGTAAAAAAAAAAAAAAAAAGCCCCAAAATTTCCCCTCCCCTCCATGCCCCCCACCCCCAAAAGAGAGCAGCAGCTCAGCTAGTCATGCTTTCTCCAGACACTGGCCTGACGGAGGGTGGCCACCCCACCCCGGGGCTCTACCTCTCACACGCGAGCGCTGTGTTGGAACCTGGGGAGGCCCGACTCATTCAGCCCTTTCTTCTGCACATGGCTTTTAGTCTGTTAAGCGTTACCATTTAGTATTAGAACAGAAATGAAACGCCAGTTAGAGTTGTACAAGCTGCTTATCATGTGACAGAACGTTTCTCAGAGCCACTGGAATCACAAGCTGCGGCAGAGGTGACGGAAGCATTGCTATTCGGTCACACACAGCGCCCCAGCTTGGCATAGTATGTTTTGTCTTTGATAACAAATTGAGACATTCACCCTGACAGAAGGGCATATTTGTGAGAAAAATCATTAACTGTAATTGTTGAGGAGCCACTTGGATGCTTTCTACCTTTTATAAATATTACCCTAGGAAAGCCACATGAAATAATTCTTACACTTAACTGGTTTTGAATCCTAACAGTAAGTCAGTAAATAAGTGGTTAATACTAAAGGTAAATCCTAAAATCCTTTAAAATCCATTTTAATTGAAGCTTGTGATATAATCATAACACAGTAGTGAACTGAGTGTTCTTCCCAATCTATTCCTAGCCGTCTATAAAATAAAACTAAGTATGTGACAGCACTAACTTCTCAAGGGGGTTGTGGGGGCGAGGAGTGACAGGCGTGACTCTGAGGCTGCAGGCGCTGTGTGTGTCTGTGTCTGTGTGTCTGTGTGTGTGTGTGTGTGTGTGTGTGTGTCTGTCGGCACCTCCACAACACCCTTTCCTCAGGTGGCTGAGCTGTGCCTGGGGAAGGCTCCCATGGAGGCCGTGCCCGAGGAGCATGTGGTATCCACCACTTGGGACTTGCCCTCCCAGGCCATCCTACAGTACTGGAGTCTCCAATTCTTAAGTATTCTGTAACTCAGTGTTTCCTTACCAATTTGACAAAAAATACATGTTGTAAAAAAAAAAAAGCTGCATTTAACTTCTGCAGCCTCCATGGAATTCTAGGATATGACCAAAGGGCTGAGGAATTCAAACAGCTCTGGTGCTGTGCACAGAGCCCTGCCCAGTGAGTGGTCTTGAAGATTCTCAGAATCTTTTCGACCTCGATCCCAGAACCGTGCCTTAAACCAAGTCTCCCTATGATAGCCTTACGTTACTGTGCAGAAGTCTGGTCAAGACGGGGCTATCATTTTCTTCATTTTCCTCGAGGACTCTGGCTCTACCAAGAACAGGCAATACAGAATTCTTTCAGTGAAAACAATGTATGGATACAGGGCTATCGTTTTTTTAGATAATGTATACATTCTTTAAAGACATCTATTAAATGACCAAACCTTTTACAAATACTTAGCAGTCATTAAAAACATTTCCTTATAATGCTGGGCGGGGTTCAATGGTGCACTTAATCCTGTTCTCCCCATCTTAAAAAGGGGTGTCTAAGATTTTTTTAAAAAACCCATACAAACTTTGTCACAAAAATCCCTGCAGTAACTTCTCAGTAATATTTACATTGCTTGCTCTGAATAATATACAGGTTATTTTGACGAAAATAAACACAGCTGCTTTTAAATACAGAGAAATTGCAAGCTACACCAAGCATGCAGTAGCTTAAGTATTCACAAGGTACTGCACCCGAATACCTAAGGACTCGGACCCAAGTGTTCAGACAGAACCGTGTCCCATCTACAGGGATGCTCTAGCGTTGAGCTACTGACTCCCCTACCCTGCCAAGAGTCTTTTCTTTTGTTGAAGGATTTCAGAGAAGGGAGATGTCTTCCATTTGCAGAGAAGCAAGAATACTTGAAGCTCACAGTTCTGAAAAGGGCAAGAGAATAAGCAGGCTTTTGTTCCTGGCAGACAAAATTTGAGAGAACTGATAATGTTCCTTTCCATACTGGGTTTAGGTCAGGCTTTCCTTTCAAAGGGCCTACAGCGCCATGTTACCAGCCTTCAGCGTAGGCTGGTTCTTACTGCCCTCAGCTGTGGACACAGGCCCTTGCTGAAAGCTGTCAGCAACAAGTGTGTAAACGCAACTGTACGAAGGTACAATGAAGAGCCACCTCTAAGGGGAGGCTGCAGAACAACCTGACGGGGCTGCTGTGCAAGGAAGAACGCCCGTCTTGGAACGTTCTGCTGCTTGGCACTGAGAACCGTGCTGGCCTTCACCTTTCAATGTGAAGATGACCTTTCATGTGATCACAAATCTCGTATCTGAGGAGTTTACACCTTTAAAGAGGGTGGTGAGGAAAAATCAGAGGTGAGAAGGAGTGTGCTTGTACACGGCCAACCTCCAAGCCCGAAGTGCATGGAAAAGCCACGTGCAGTTGCTGAGTATTTACCCACTGGAAATGTGAGCGAGCTAGGAAGCTCTGTTCAGAAGAATGCTGGAGGGCAGAAAAGCCCAGGAAGGTGAAAGGTGGGAAAACAGTGTGCAGATGCCTAAATTCTAAGGAGCTTTTGAATAAGGAAGTTCCCAGCAGGTTTTGTCCTAAGTCCTTTCAGAAGGCCGGGAGGGCTGTTTTGCCAACACACCTGAGAAACTTCCATCATCTCAGCTGAAAGGGGAAAAACACAGGGCTGATCCCAGCTTGCAGGAAAAGAGAATCGAAACATTGTCTCTACCTAGTGCTCCAACATGGACCTTAGGGCAAGTTACAATCTGGTTATAAAGCAAATTCCTTGTACATCAGACCAATGACTCCCATAGCCAGGAATTTTATCTCATACCCTAAAATGAATAAAGTTCCCAGGAAGGTGAAACTTCTCATCAACACACCAATTTTTCTTTGAAATTTCAACATTAAATTCCTTTGAAGTATAATACTTCCATTCTTCATAAAACTTTGAAAATAATTTCTTTCTCCCTTAGTGACAAAGGGGTCACATTTTTTTTTTTTTTAAACTGTATCTTATAAAGGAAAGTCTATAAATTCCAAGCTTCTTTAGGACCATGTTGAACAAATTCTTCTTTTCAGGAAAAATAAATGCTGATGTGTCACATTAAGTGTGTCTGTCTTAGAACTTAGGCAAGTCAGTGAATGAGTAGCTGGGAGAAAGGGGTATGTGGCCAGCCATTAAAGTCACCCAACATACAAAGGAGCAGGGGACAGCAGAGCTTCCCCTACATCCCAAATTAAACTACAGGTCATATTCAAAGCCTAGTAGGCCAAATAAGATTGTTTGTATAGGGACCTGGCTACCAACAGGGACCCACGCAGGGTGGCCTTGGCTTCCAGAGCCCTGCGACACCTGGCGGGCTCTGCTCTGTGTCCCAGCTCCATGGCAAATGGCAGCCTCCCAGGAGATGGCCAGGCGGGAGTGATGATCCGGATTGTGTTCAATTCTCAGCATGTTTCCATGTACCCAAAAGTTAAGTAAGAGCCCTATCTACCTCCGTAGTAAAATGAATGGTAGTAAATACATTCCGTAAAAATGTTTTTCAAGCCATCGGTTTTGTTGCTGGCCTTATCTGTCAGTATTCCTTTCGGGTTCTTTCAACAGCCGAAATGCCCTCTTCTCCCTGTATGGCCTGTGTGAGCTGGAGGTAAGGGAGTGATGGGAGCCGGCGGCTGCTGCAGGAACAGGTTCTTGCCCGGCCTTCTACATCACTCAGCAGCCTGCGGGGCCTCGCTCTCCGTGCTCTTCTGCCCTCATACTTGCTGAGTCTGAAGGCGAGATCCTCTCCGACGTGACCTTTTGTTCAATAAACCCCCATGTTCGTGATGCTACCTCCTCTAGTCCCCCTGGGACGTCCACAGCCTCACCCGCTGAGCACAGGCCCATTATGACGCCCTGAAGCAGAGGCTTTCAGCTCACAGGGCAGTGCACTGTCTGCCTCCACCCCTGCCCAATGACCCGCTCCGACCTGGGAGGCTGTGGACAGTGTGTCTTCTGCAATGCTGGTCTCCACACCTGCTTGGGGCTGGCGTACCACATGTGATAAACTGACCAGCAGAAAGTGACTGTTCTCCATGTGCATGCGTGCACACAAGGTAATCACGCACATGCCCTAAAAAACTCAACGAGAGTCAACCTGCCTCACTTTCCCGTTAATATGTGTGGCATGGCTTACCAGCTCGTGCTAACATACTACACATAAGTACATTTATAGGAAAATAATTAAAATGCTGAAGTCTATTTGAACATCTTCCTCATTGATGAAGCTGGGAAAGCTCACCATCTTGTGGCTGGTGCCAAGGAGCAGCCTGAGACCCCACTCGCAGCTGCCCTTAGGAGGACCTTCCTCTCCCCATACAGAAACCAATTCTACTTCTTCACTGTTCTTTCTTCTCCATGGAATTCAGGGGCTAAATCATTTCCAGGGTATTTGGATGCCTTCAGGAAGGAAACTGGAGAGCGCCCAGCCCTGTGCAGCACGAGGCTCCCTGCCCAGTGTGGCAGCAGTTGACGCCTGTGCCAGTGTTGCTACCTGGGCAAGTCTCTGTTCCTGGGGCATGTCCAGGTGGAACACGAAGAACTTCATCCTCTTTCTTGCCTGGTTCACTCCATTCGAAGGATGTAGCCCACCAGCAGGGAACCCAGGCTTCCTTGACCCAGTTTGTGGCTGTCCCTATGTGAGAGCATTTTCAGGAGCCCTTAGCAAAGGGGCCTTTGTTAGAACGGCCAGAGAGTACCTCCCCACCTGTTCTCTACTGGCGTAGCAGCCTCAGTCTGTTTCCTGGCAATACCCTACACTAAACCAGCCCCTAGGGGGGAGGCCTGTGGCAGAGGAACGCAGATGCCCAGCTGGTCTGTCTCTGACTCCTCACAGGCTACACTCATATTAATTTTTTAGGATTCCTGAAGTCCAGCCTCAAGGGATAAGTGATGGAAAAAAGTGAATCAAATGCTCTTTGACCTATGGGCAAACTTGCTTTAATTTAAAGAACTGTGAGGGCTGAAGGCAGACGGATCCTGTTTCTAAGCACCGATTCTGCCCAGAGCCCCCTGGAGAGCAGAAGGCAGGGAGCCGTCTGCAGAAGGGCCAGTGGGTCTGTCCCCAGGGGCAGCAGGGGTGATTACAAAGGAAACCGTGCCAGGCAGGGAAGGTGGTGGACCTCAGAATGACACAGTCACAGCATCCAGATACCAGGCAAAAACACTCCCGTCTGGTCAGATCTGAACGCACACCAGGTCCCTGTCTGTCCTGGAGCACTCGTGTCTCAGCAGTGTCCTGGAGACAACAATGGGGCTGTGGGGGACACCTGGGTCCCGCACATTCCTTCTGTGAATTCCCATCGACACAGAAAAGTGCATTTCTCAAAGCACTGCCAATCTAAATGGTCAGTGGGGTCTGATAATTAGATCTATATTTGATATGGGGCCTCACTCTGTCACCCAGGCTGGAGTGCAGTGGCACGATCATGGCTAATTGCAGCTTCGACCTCCCAGGCTTAAGTGATCCTCCCACCTCGGCCTCCTGAGGAGCTGGGACTATAGCTGCACAACGGTGCCACCTCAGATTCGCATATTTTTAAACAAATCCAAGTTTCTCTTGCTGTTAACAACATGGAAGACTAGCAACAGAGGAGCAAAAGTGTGGGTTAAGACCCTTAAAAACTTGTGGAAAGGGCTCAACGCCTATGGAGAGCACTTAGTTACCCCAGTGAGAAGAGAGCACCTAAACCCGGGTCTTAAAACACATGAAAACTCCAGGCCTTGCTTCCTGCCCTTCTGCACATTAGGGGTGGGGCCAGAGTGCCACAGATGGCCTTGGCTCATGACTTAATCAAGAAACTGAGCAATAGGATTTCTACCCCCCAAAGCATCCATGCATCCACAGAGACCACCACACCAGCTCAAGCATGAATACAAAGTGAAAGCACGCTCCTGGCATGAAAACCATCTGCTCACACCCCACCTAGCTCCTAAAGTAGCAGAACCTGTTCCACCAGCCAGGGCTTTGTTTATACTCCTTATCTTAATGAGAATAATGATTTTCATGGGGCCGAAATAAAGACTCCAATTTAAGAAGTTTTCAAGAATTGCTATAGAATGTTTTGTGGTAGTTAAAAAGGCCTTCCTCAAACTGTTAGAAAAAGCAAAATTGTTAGTATAGGTTTAGTTTAGGCCCTTTTAAAGATAAATGCTGCAAGGTAGGTTTCCAGAGCTCAGATTAATTATGAAAGTTAAGATCAGAGTCTTAAAACACACTAATGGGCTGTTCTCATCAGGTTCTGACGTCCTCTGTACCTTCTTCTTGACTTAACAGGGGTCTCCTCTCAACCTTTTCCAAAGCAATGACAGTTTCTTCTCCAAAAGGTAAAAAAAAATCCAAACCCCAACAACCTTCCCCTACTTTGAATGATTCCCGGAGGGAATTCATCATTTTTTGCAATTAGAGTCTGAAACCCAGGCTGCAGGGCAACGATCTTGCGTAGTTATGAAAAGACCAGGGTTACTGGAGACCAAGAAAAGAACGAGCGAAAAAAGGAAGAAAGGAAGGAGAGGGGCTGGGGATTTTGTGCAAGATTTAATAAAAAACAAACAAAAATAGGAATGGTTGCTTTCAACATTTTCCAGGTTGTGAAAGGTTTGCCATGATTATCAGGGGTGTGGTTCTAAGCTGCATCAGTGGAACAAATACAAAATGCTGTCCTCCTCCCAGGCCGGAAGGCAGCGCACCTCCTCCTCTAACAGCCAGACTAGCGGTGAGGAGTCAGTGCTGTGACCCAGGCCAAGCTGGAGTGTCCGCACGGCTTTTTCTCTGACCATTCCATCTACCTTGAGGCATGCTGGCTGGGCCCTGTTTCCACACCAGCACGTGGTGAGACAGGGTAGCTTATCAACAGGCTGCTGGGCCTTAATACTGACAGTGAGTGCGGCGGGTCACAGCCAGGAAGGGACTAACATAGATGCCCTCCCAGCCCCCAGTGCTGGCCTAATTTTACAATACCATGGAAAAAAGCTTTGATGAAAACAATAGGAAGTCAACACAGCAGAGTGGTGTGGACAACCCAGAAGCCAGCCTCACGCATTCCATGCCCACAGTTAACGATGACAACAGCAATAATAATAATAAAACAAAGGTACAGGTGAAAAGCAGCGCTCAGGGTGTCCTGCTGCAAGCTGGGGAAGGCGCGTGCTCAACTTGGACGGGACACAGCTAGTCTTTCTTCAAGTCCCTGGATTCAAAGAGCTTCAACCGTTCTTGCACCGTCAGGCCTTCCTTTAGACTCTGGGTGGAGACAGGGCAGGAGACAATAAACACACCGTTAGATCCCCTGCATTGGACCGGACCAGACCAGACCGGTAGTGGAGCCGGCATCGGTCAGAGAGCCGGGTGCAGGTGCAGTTAGTGGGCATGCCAGGAGGAGAGGCCTGGGGAATGCTGTTATTGGTGGAGGATGTTTTCCCCTTCAGAAAATTACTTGGACGAAAAAGGAAAAAAATCAGAGACAAGACCATGTGTTTAAAGCAGATAAATTCTGAGCTTTGGGCTCTTTAGACAAGCAGTGATCAGACAAATCCAGCCAGGTAAAACAGTGCAATGAGCGAGGAGACTGCCCATCCCTGTGTCTTGTCCTGTGTGTGGATTTGTCCACATTCAGCTCCTGAGAGATTCTTCACCTGACAGCCTCAGCTGAGGAGGGTACAGGGGTCTCACAGTAGTCAGTCTTGCGGAGGACCTGGGTAGACATCTGGTTACCCTTGAAGCGGCTAGGGCCGAGCCAGGCAGGCAGCCCTGAGCCTAAGTGTTACTCAGAGGCAGGACCCTGGAGCATGGCTGCGGGATGTCACTATCACATCCCGCTTCCTGCTAGCTGTGAGTCTGATCACGCCTAAGGCCTGGGTTTGCTCCTTGTAGGCACTGCATCAGAAGCCCCAGAATCCTCCTACAGCAGGCCCAGGGGAGGGGAACACTCTGACAGGCGCCCCAGTGACAAGGGCAGAGCTCAGGCTTGGGTGATGCTGGGCTTGCTACAATTCCAAGGGTGGGAAGGAAGTGAAGCCCCCTACACTATCCCCACACTGGCTGCAGGAGGCTGTTTCTCTCTATATATCCTCTGGCTTCTCTCCTGGTGGCTGTTCAGCCCAAGGACTCCCATACAGGTTTGGCTGCCATGCCTGGCCCTCAGGGTTCAGCCATCTCCCTCTGGGGCTCATCTCCCCCTTGGCTGGCCTCTCCACTGAGTGCCTCCAGCAGCACCATATACTGAGCTGACCACAGACACAGGGCCCCTTAAGAGCCCTGAGGGATTCTCAATCCCAGAAATGGGGTCTCAATGACAGAAAAGGCTATGCTGCTCTTAAGCAACTTGCTGGCTTTGATTTTGTAGCAGCTGAGACTTGCAGTCCTTTTGAGTGAGGCATGACAGAAAAACAGAACAGAACGAAAGACACAGATCAGTGCACATCAGATGCCATATCAAAAAACACCAATGAGAAGTACGGTTTCTGGGCAACTTCATGCCCATCTTCTTGAAGGGTTGGGTGGAGTCTTCAGATACAGCTGAGGAAAAGGATGACACCCACCTGTGCCTGTGCCTTCTCATGTGTCCTGAGAGCGCCAGCATGGCCCCATCCTGCCCCATTGCATCTATGAAGTCCTCATCTTTCTGCTGGGGCCAGCAGGACTGGCCTTGCACACCAAGGACTTTCTTATTACAGAAACACAGCCAAGCCAAACACCAGCTTAAAAACACTTCAGGAGGACCCCATCCGGGGGTTTCTCTCCATCCGTTGAGTCTGCCCTGGGGTTTAGATAGTCTGCTCCCTCAACTCTGCTCTCGCTAGTTCTCAGCCGCTGTGAGAAGCCCCCACTCATTCGCTACACAGAGTTACTGTCAGGGGCCCTGGAAGAGTCTTGTCAGTGACAGCCAGTTCCCTACCCTGAGTGACACTTACAGGCATGGTCCAAAAACCCAAATCACTAATAGTGAACTTCAAACTCCTTCAAGAAAAGCTCAAAGACACTAGCTAGAGTGTAGTCTCAAAGAAGCAGCAGAATTTTCAATAAGAAAACCATGAACCAAAAAAGAATGTTCCCTTTTGCTCAACAAAATGTTCCTTATGTTTAAAGAAAAATGCCCAAGCTAAATTTCTGATCAAGCCTAAACCATGTTTGGGTATAGGTGACTTAGGACTGTAGAAAAATAAAACAAAACTGACTAGGCTTAAAACCCTCAACTCTTTAGCCAAGCCTTAGGCTGAAGTCCCTCAGCTGGCATGGTGCTGTGGGCGCACCTGAGAAACGGCCAGTGTGGGCAGGAAGATGTGGTTCTTGCTTTCCTCACCTTCTCATCCCAGAATGAATGAGATCAAGCCACTGAGCTGGCAACCATTCAGTCTCGGGTGTCTCCCACCATGGGCCTGCTCCCACTTCCTCTCTGGGATAGGGCCTTCAGTGGCACCTAGTGAGAAGCTTTTGTTTTGTTTAAAAAAAATACTGGTAAATATTTAGCCCCGATTGCTCGCCGTTATCACGCTCTTCTGAACCACCTGCATGAAGCTCTAGTCCTGATTTATCCATTCCTAGAATGACTGGCCTATTAGCCCTGAGAGACAGAGGCCACTAAGTGGCTCACTAGGTGGGCAAGGCCTTTGGTGATGGTGGACTTTGCTTGCCAGCGTGGGTATCTGTCAACTCCACCTTGTGAGAGAGGGCAGGACAGGTGTCCCCTAAGAGGGTAGAGTGAGTTCAGCCATTGTGCACAGATTACCCCACATGCATGCTGATGGGTGCCTGCCTCTCTGCTGGCATGGCCGCTAGGCTTGGGGAGTGCCTCACTGCCAGGGTTAACTCTGTTCAGAGGTTAGAGTGTCAATTAACTTCCCAGAGCAGGTTAAAGAAACCTCACTTGGATTTGGTATGTGTTTGTTGGAGCAGGATGAATTGAAATAAAGTAACCATGACGCAGGCATTTGTCATGGGGGTGTGAGCAGTGCATGCAGGCGGTGGGAGAGGTGGTTTACCTCCTGCATGGGCCGGGAAGCGGGTGCATTTCAGGTATCCCACGAGACCTGCTCAATTACGGACTGTCAGAGGAGAGAGCAGACATGAGACACACAACCAATGCCAAACACACGTGGTGCCGCTCCCACCTCCGCCTGCCCTCCTGTGCCCACCCAGCTCTGGACAGCACACTAAAAATGTGCTGCTTCCTGGCTGGGGAAGGAGAGCAGACAGTATCGTCTCTTGGAGGCGGCACCAGTGTCACAACAGTGATGTGCAAGAAACAATACAACACAGGCACAGCTGACACAGCAGGCCGACACGAGCGGGGCTGGGTGAAACCTGGTCTTGAGGCAGGTGCCGATCACACCAAGCACTGCTCCTCACAGCCCTGGACTCTCAATGTCGCTGCCAGGAGACGGCTCCAAGGCAGAGACAAAGCTCAAAGCCACCAGAACCAGCCCAGCAGGGTGAGCTTGGAGCTGGCTGAGTGCTGGGCTCTGGGGCTTTGCAGCTGTGGCCCATGGGAGCACCCAGACTTCAATGTGGGCTCTTCTCCCAGTGTCCTCAAGCCTCTCCCACCAGGGGTTGGACCCCAGACTCACCTTGGACCTGATGTTTCTGAGTTGCCGGGCGACACAGGATCTATCTTTCTTCAAGAAGTCAGGGTTGCTTTTAGATTTCATTATATCTGAGGTACATAATGAAAACAAACAGACCTGTTATCTTTGCTTTCTGAAATCCTCTGGAATCAGACTGAATCCTGAAACATTTCCCAAACTTCCTGCTGTAGCATACTTAGGACTCTTCCTTAAAAAACTCTAAGGGAGGCCAGGCGCGGTGGCTCACGCCTGTAATCCCAGCACTTTGGGAAGCCAAGGCGGGAGGATCACGAGGTCAGGAGTTCAAGAGCAGCGTGGCCAACATAGTGAAATGCCATCTCTACTAAAAATACAAATTAGCTGGGAGTGGTGGCATGCGCCTGTAGTCCCAGATACTCAGGAGGCTAAGGCAGGAGAATCGCTTGAACCCGGGAGACAGAGGCTGTAGTGAGCCGAGATCGCACCACTGCATTCCAGCCTGGGTGACAGAGCAGGACTCCGTCTCAAAAAACAAACAAAAAACTCTAAGGGAATTCAAAGCTAATAACCATAAAACACGCTAGATCTCTTCAGACCACCATAAAACACCAGCACAATGGGAGAATGGGTATGTGGGGTGCCACCAGGACTTCCTGCAGTACGACTGTAGTCCAGAACAGCATTCCCTCCAAAGGGACTTGGTCCCCTCATTCTGGTGTGGAACCTCAACGCTGAACAGACTCTACCCCCATTATCTATGATTCTCCACCCTCCTCCTGCTAGCACAGGGCTGTCTAAAGCAAGATGATGAGGCCAAGACCTTCTTATCATCCACCCACCCAACATTGTCCACCCACCCAGATAGCAGTCCTTTAGGCTTCTTACAAATGTCTACTTAAATACCTGCAACACAAACGTATACTGAGTCATAGCATACACCCCGTGCACGTGAGTTTTTTTTAAATCTATTTCTTTCTTTTTTTTTTTTTTGAGACAGAGTCTCACTCTGTCGCCAGGCACCAGGCTGGAGCGCAGTGGCGCGATCTCGGCTCACTGCAATCTCCCCCTCCCAGGTTTAAGCAATTCTCCTGCCTCAGCCTCCTGCGTAGCTGGGACTATAGGCTCACACCACCATGCCCAGCTAATTTTTGTATTTTTAGTAGAGATGGGGGTTTCACCATGTTGGCCAGGATAGACTTGATCTCTTGACCTCGTGATCTGCCCACCTCGGCCTCCCAAAGTGCTGGGATTACAGGCGTAAGCCACCACACCCGGCCTTCTCTATTTCTTTTAAGAGACAGATTCTTGCTGTTTCCCAGGCTGGAATGCAGTGCCTATTCATAGGTGTGATTCCACTACAGCTCAGCACAGGTGGTTTTTTTTTTTTTTTTGAGGCAGGGTCTCATTCTGTCACCCAGGCTGGAGTGTAAGCAGGACAGTCACGGCTCACTACCACTTCCACCTCCTGGGCTCAAGTGATCCTCCCACCTCAGCCTCCCAAGTAGCTGAGACTACAGGTGCATGCTAGCAATCCTGGCTTGTTTTTTCTATTTTTTGTATAGACAGGGTTTTGCCATGTTGCCCAGGCTGGTCTTGAACTCCTGAGGTCAAGTGATTTGCCCACCTCAGCTTCCCAAGGTGCTGCGATTATAGGTGTGAGCCACTGCGCCTGGCCAGCGTAGGAGTTTTGATCCATTTCACTTTGACCTGAGCCAGTTCACCCCTCCTTAGGCAACCTGGTGGTCACCATATTGATAGCAAACTTAGTGTGGGCACCTGATTGACTCAGCTTGGTGCACGACTGCCCAGAACTGCTGGGCTCAAGTGATCCTCCCACCTCAGCCTCTTGGGAAGCCAGGCCTACCACCATGCCCGACTACTCAACGTATTTATGGAAAAATGATTCTTCCTCCTAGCGTCTGTCAGTATCATCATAATCGCTATTTCTTGCCTGACAGAAAAAAAGCTGATTTTTTTTTGGGGGGGAGCTATTAGTGAGCTAGCACATCTTTTCCTGTTTGTGGGTCTTTGTATAAAAGGTCAAGATGAAGGTCAAATGAGATTATGTATAATCTGTCTGGGTAAAATGGCTCACACCTGTAATCCCAGCACTTTGGGAGGCCAATGTGGCTGGATCGCTTGAGCCCAGGAGTTTGAGACTAGACTGGGCAACATGGTGAAAACCCATCTCTATTAAAAATATAAAAATTAGTCAGGTGTGGTGACACGTGCCTGTACTCCCAACAACTGGGGAGGCTGAGCTGGGAGAATCCTTGAGCCTGGAAGGTGGAGATTGCAGTGAAATTGTGCCACTGCTTTTCAGCTTGGGAAACAGCAAGACCCAGTCTCAAAAAAAAAAAAAAAATTATGTATGATATGAAAATGCTTGATGAAATGTTACCTCTTTCATTCTCTCTGCCATCTATTTTTTACAGGGTATCTAAATGTTTTAGCCAAGAAAAAAAAAGAGTCAGTCCTGTTGTTCATTCTAGAAAGCAGGGAGCTCCCTCCCATTCTCCACTCTATGGCCTTTTACAGATTTTATAGTAATATCCTGGGATCAAGCAACTAGTAAGAGCTACTTCTGTCTAGTGATTGAGTTCTTCAGAAAAACAAGACTTGTTATTACTTTGAAAATATTATGCTGATATTGTGGGTTCTCCCTAGAGCAAGTGGCACAGTGTCCACCGCTGTACAGGGGAGCGAGGGCTGTCTGGGGCAGCCGTGTGAGGCTGGTGCTCCTACTCCATGGGGATGCCTGGGTCTACAAGCAGCACTGGGAATCTTCTGCTTTGAGACAAGCACCGGTAAACCTCTATGATCAAATCCCCGCAATCCCCTGAGCAATAATCCAGAGGGCAAGACCTGAGGACGCACCGTATCCCGACACCGTGGCACTGTCAGGGGACTTTTCCCCTAGTGCTTCTGTTGCAGCCTTGAGCTGCTCCTTCAACCTGCTGATGTCACAGTCAGCCTTAGCCTTCGCAATGCTGAGCTCTGTGTAGATGTCTTTGTACTTGTCACTAGCGTACTTCTTGTCCTTGGGAGTGAAACGACAGAATGGTAGTTACATCCAGGAAAGAGGGGCATACACAACATGGCTTATCTCCCCAGGGGGGCTGAACATGGTAGGGAGCCTTGTTCACCTCTGTCTTCTAGAGGCAGAAAGTGGACAGGGAGGAAACACCAGGAGGCCTGAGGACACAGGCATAACCATCTGGATGTGGCCCTGAGTGTTCCAGCCCCTCCCTTGTGGGCTTCAGCCTGGAAAACTCTTCCTGTGTCTTGGATTCCCTAAGTGACTGAGTGGCCACCAATGGTTCTGTCATCATCCCTGACTCCAGGAGTCCATGGAGGAAGCTGATGAAAGCCAGGAGGCTCAAATGGAAGTCAAGCCATGCCTCACTTCACAGGACTTTTCTCTGAAACATTCCTTCCAAAGCACACAAAAAGCACACACACAGTGATGCTGGAGCCAGTCCTGGCAGGCTGCTCACATCCATGTTCCCACAGCACTTGCTTGCAGGCTGGTCTTTTAAGAGGACTTGATTTTGGAAACCTTCCTCAAAAGAGTAAAATCTGCTTCAGAAGAACCCTCGCTGAGCCCCAGCCTGAGTTTAGGAGGCTCATGTCACCTACAGCCTGCTCCCGTACCTGCCTTCCTGTGGTGTAGTGGCCTTACCCGAAGTGCTGTCTGCAGCTCGTCCTTGAGGGAGCTAATCTCCTGTTTCAAGTACTGTATTTCCGATTCCTTGACCCGCAATAAGACCTAGAATGACAGAGAGATCAGGGACCAATATTCAGGAGCAAAGGAATCTGCAGGGTCTCCAGTGCACACTGAAGCATGCAGAGGGCTCTCCAATCACCAGTGAGCAGGGCAGCCCCATGGTGCCCAAGCATCGTTTAAACACCCGTCACAGCTTCAGCCTCACATACAAAAACAGGAAGAGGAAAGAAATGGCTGTGATTCCTCCCAGTGCCGAGGACTCCCTCCTCAGCCTGGGGCGCCATGAGCTAGACCTGCTTATCTCTGGGGACCAAGCCCGAGAGAATCAGTTAATGTTGTCACTGACACTCAGCCTCCCCTGCCAGCCTTTTTGGTAAAGCACTCATTTAGTACAAGGCACAGGCACAGCAGACAGTGGCCTGACACCTGGCCTCGAGGCAGGAGCTGATCTCACCAAGCAGTGCTCCTCCCAGCCTTGGCTTCTCAGTGTCACTGCCAGGAGGCAGCTCCATGACAGAGACAGAGCTGAAAGCCACTGGAACAGGCCCAGCAGCGTGAGCTCTGGCTGGCTGAGTGCTGAAATTTTAGCACATTTTAGGATGAAATTTTAACTTAATGCGGAGAAATCTAAGTGCCTTCCTAAAAGGATACCCAATGCTCCAGAATCAATTATTCCAATGTAAAGCGAGCCTCCCTGACCTGAGCTGCAGCAACCACCTGGCTATGGAATGTGTCCTTTTGAGTGGTGTTTGTGGCATGGCAGAAATGGAGGGGAGGGAGTATGGGGAGTGAGATGGGGTCAGGATCCCCACAGCCTCTCGAAGGCTCTGCTGGGCCAGTGGCTCTCATATCATCTGGCAGCTCACTGGTCCTTGCTGCCTTGGGGTGACTTGAATCTTCCCAGGCCCTTCCACTCCTGCTGTCTTGGGTCTGTCCCTCCCACAGTCCTCTAAGTCAGGGCCATGCTGCACTCCCCTGGAGCTCTGGGATGCAGAGCTGAGTCAGGCAGGGCCTGGCTCCTGATGGTACCTCCAGCTCGTAGGCATCCTTGCCCTGTGCAAGGGGTGACCCAGTGGCCTCCGCACTGCCGTCCCCAGTCAGTAGCGTCCGTAAACGTGTGATCTCTGCAGCCAGACGGTTGTTCAGCTCCTAGGGGACAGCAACACAACAGTGACACTCCAGAGCCGCCTGGGGCCAAGTCGCATGACACAACTCGAGAAGGCCATTTCCCTGGGTTCTTTGTATATCTGTAGAACTGTGTAGGCAGGACCCAATCGATAACCCTTAATTCCTTTCCGTCACGATAACTAGTGTCACTCTGTTCTATGGCTGGTCCCACCTGAGCTCCTGTGGGGTCATTTTTAAGCCACAACAGAAAGGAGCGGACCTAGTCCTGCCTGAGTAGTCTCATACACAGCCTGGTGCAGCAGCCATGCCCCCTGGGAAGGCCTCAGGTGAGAATGAGATTAGGTACCCAGTCCTAAGGGGATTTGTGCAGGGCGGGGACACAGAGGGCTGCTTAATATGGTGCCCACAGAAAAGTGAATACTAATTCTGACTCAAACCTTTCAATTAGCCAGGATTTAAATGGACCCCGATTAACTGAGGAGCAAGCAAATCTTAAGAAAAAAATCTGACAAAAATAAATGTGAGTACTAAGTCTGACCCTGAGCAGTGTCAGCTCAGTCGCCGGGGGACAGTATCTTCAAGGAGTGGGATGATCCTGCCAGGCCCTGCCCAGAAACAGTGAGTCGGAGGTTCAGAGGAGCACAGGGAAGATACTAAGACACCCGAGAGTCTCAGAAAGGGTCAAAGCAAGAGTTACTTCATGTGTAAGCAGACGGTGCATGTGGCAGTACAGCCTTGCTCCCGCTATTTGCAGTGATGTTTCTGACAACACGGATGGCCACGTTGGGTGGCAGGGTGAAGCCTTGGGGCAAGGATCACTTTGTGGCTTGGGGACCTTCATGACACTTTGAGGGTAAGGTCTGGCTCCAGCTCCAGTGTGGGCTCACCTGACTATAGGTCCACCTGACCTTGAGTGCCCCTGACTAACCTTGGGCTCACCTGGCTGCAGGCTCACCTGGTTGTGGGCGTTGAGCTCCTGGTTCTCACGCTGGCACTGACGCAGGGCCTGCCGCTCAGCCTCCAGCGCCTGGGCCAGGTGGGCGTTCTCCAGGCACTTCTGAGAGTACTGCTCCGAAAGGACCTCCAGTTCCCGCTGCACCGACTGCAGCTCCTCCCTGGGGAGAGGGCGGCACTCACTCCTCTGCCTGGTTGAGGGCCAGGCCTCTCAGAGGCTGGTGTCCCTCCTTGACACCAGACCAGCCAAGCACAGGTCAGACCTGCGCAGTCTGTTGTCTTAATCAGCCTGGGTCACACAGAATAAGGAACCCCACACAGAGATGGCTCCACACCCCTCCCTGGTCCTTTCTCATAATCTGACAGTCCTACCTCCAGCACTTCTCTGGGGACGCCAGTCAGGGCAGAATCCAATCCCTGTGCCCACAGACATCCCATTTCTAGAACTCTCTTCTGACTCGGAGTTTGTTTTCAGTAAACCCACTTTTGAAGGTATCTGTGCCTGATAGCCAGGACCAGGCTCTATGCAAGACTCAGAAAACCAAGCTTCCTGAGGCTGCCCTGCCACCCTGGATCCAGGAGGGCCGTCTCTCTTGCAGGTGAACCAGGGACAAGAGGCTTCCAGGTGAGCCACCCTGCTCTGACTGAGGTGAACATGAGCCTTTACAGGGTGCCACTAACCGCTGCCAGCTCCTGAGGCAGGACCCCTGGCTTTGGCTACACTGCAAAAGCTCCTGGTAGAGCCTGAGTGCTGTGATGCTCATGGCACCCAATCTGTTGGCTCCTGGCTGCAGCAGTTTTACCAAGCAAAAAGTCTACAGCAGTTGTTCTGGTGTTGTTCTATCCTGCCTGTGCAGAGGGAAGCAGCACATGTGCAGTTTTTTGTTGTTGTTGTTTTTTAAAGACGGGGTTTCACCGTGTTGGTCAGGCTGGTCTTGAACTCCCGACCTCAGGTGATCCACCCGCCTTGGCCTCCAAAGTGCTTGGATTACAGGCATTAGCCACCACGCCTGGCCAACATATGCGGTTTTTAAATGGTAGTGATCGTTCTTACTTCTACCCCGTATGACCAAGCCTGGCTGCCTGGCTTCTGGTGGGCCATGGGGCAGCTGTTGAGAAACGTATGTGGGTAGCCACTGGGATCGGCCCTGGACAAGTGGAAAGTTTAAGATTTCATTCATTTCATCTCATTTGTGGCATTTCAAGGAACAGCCTCTCAACATGGGAGATCCTTCTTGGGCCATATCCTGCACTGGACAGGAGGGCATCTGAGCTGCCCTCAGCACCCATGGGCCCTGGGCCCCAACTCTCAGAGGCCTCTGCAAAGACACAGGAAGGGCCCAGCTTCGGCCTGGCCAGCCACTCCCCAGGGGCCCTCCTGAGGGTAGATGGGCAGGTCTAGCCACTTACAGATACTGGCGCCGCAAGGCCTCAACGTCTGAGTTGACGCTGCTGATCTGGGACCGCTGGCTCTTCTCCAGCTCCCGCTCCATCTCCTCCCGGTGGGCGTTCTTCATGGCTTCGATGGCTGCAGGCAAGAACAAGGCCTCAGCACCAAGGGGCCACGGCCTTCTCACTGACAGGGGTGGGAGTGGGGAGCTCCACACAATGGGGTGGTGCCTGCCACTGCTGCTGCTTGCTTAGTTAATCAGCAGTTGGATTTTGCATGACAGGCTAGCCCCTCACAAACCAATTCTCTGAGGTGAGTGGAGGCTGGGAGAATTCTCCATGAACTCCTCCTGGAAGGAATGCACATTTGGCTTTTTGTGTGTGTGTGTGTGTTAGAAGAAAATCAAACTGATTAAATAAATGTCACTGTTTAATTCCAACATGAGTTTATAAAACAAGCAAGCTTTTGTGCTGGTGTATTTTCTTCCTTAGCACTAAAGTAACCAACCACTGAGGTGGCAATTACACAAAGGGAAGGCAGGGCAAGGTGGGGGGGATGTGATTGTTCAGGGCCACCTGCCATGAGGCTATGTTTCCTCACGCTGAGGGCAAGGACACTCTGCTCAGAGGTGGTCCCAAATTGACAGATGTCTGTCGGGAAAAATCACTGGCTGTATTGACACTGGTTAGTCACTTGTTGGGACTGCAAAGTCACTGGTTGGGACAGCTCCCAAGCAGTGTGCAGGTTGTGTGCAGCCAGCCATGGGGATTGCCAGGGGCTGAAGCGTGGGCTCTCAGCTTATAAACTCTCAAAAGGCTCCTAAAATTTCTTTTTCTTTTCTTTTTTTTTTTTTTTTTTTTTTTTTTGAGGAGGGGTTTTTCTTTTTTTTCCAGGGGGGGGGTGGAGGGGGAAACTCCGGGCCCCCCCACCTCCCCCTCCGTTGAGGCCACACTCCTCCCCCA
>NW_022437148.1:532966-677281 GCF_009761245.1 Sapajus apella | reverse complement strand
CTGCCTCAGCCTCCTGAGTAGCTGGGATTACAGGCACGCGCCACCATGCCCAGCTAATTTTTTGTATTTTTAGTAGAGACGGGGTTTCACCATGTGGACCAGGATGGTCTCGATCTCTTGACCTCGTGATCCACCCGCCTCGGCCTCCCAAAGTGCTGGGATTACAAGCGTGAAGGCTCCTAAAATTTCAATAACGAAGCTTACATCTCAGCCAAAAGGCAATTCAAAGGCTGCCATTCCTCGGAGTTGTGTGTCTAGCTCAAGAAAAGCTCGCCATCCACACTGCCCTCGGGGTTAACCCACCCCTGACCTGAGATGGTGGCAGCTGTCTCCTCTGCCAGGAGGCGGTCCTTCTCCTCCCGAAGTTTCTCTAGCTCCCGCTGGTGCTGCCTCTGTAGATCTTCAATTTTCTTCTGGTGCGTTTCTTCCATTGCTGCAAACCCTCGCTCACATGTGGCCTGCAAAATGTAAGAGGGACTTTATCGAATTCTTTTTTTTACCTCTAAGTTGGGGGCCTTTTAAAATAAATGAGCCAGAAATCCCACCCCATCCAGGCCCAGCTGTGACTGGGCACTCACTGAGCGTGCTCCATGTTGGGTGCCCTGAGCAGGATCCCTGGGGCTGTCTGGGGATTGTCAGCGATGCCATCACAGCATTCAGAAACGGGTGTTTGTTCCCAGTCAACGCTACATCTTATTTCTGTGATTGTCCTGTGCCCCATTTCTTCCTGGGAGAAGTTGATATGTTGGGTGGGGAGAGGCTGCTATGTAATGGAAACCAGCTAATCCCCAATCTTCCTGCGGGGCTGCCAGTTGGGCCCACAGGAAGGAGGGAGGAGAAGGCACGTGTGCAGAGGGACACAGTGAAAGGTCTGTCAAAAGGGGATGAAGGACTCGTCTGCTAGAGGGAGCCAAGGCCATTCCACAAACAGTGAGTGGCCTGGCAGGCACTGGGCTGGGGGCCTCTCAACCCACAGTGGGTTGGGGGTACACAGTCTACTTCTAGGAGCTGGGGGTTTGGGCCTCGCCACTAGCCAGCTGACAACTTCCAGCTGGTCGCTTCATGCTCAGGTGTTGACTGAGAGAATAAGATCAGGCTACAGGATCTTGTTCCTTCTAGCCTGTGTCTTCTTTCTTACTCTTTTCTTAAAGGAGAAGGGCACCAATGACTTAGCACCTCTGCTAACTCTAACAAGAACATGACAGGAGACCAGCTTTCCAAGTTTGCCTGCACCTCCCTAGGGCAACACAGGCATGCCCCAGGATGGGAGCGGCCACACCAGGAAGCCCAGGCCCGATATCAGAGCTGTGCTTGCCAACAAAGCAGGTGAGAATGCCACACAGCTGCCAGGAAGGGTGGGTGTGCAGCTATTTTGAGCACAGAGGAATACACTTTCTGTCTAAACCCTTTACATCATTTACTTCAGAGAATGGACTGGGCCTTTCACTGAGTTTTAAAAACTGGAACAACGTGGCCACATTCCATTCCAAATTGAAGTGTAGGGGGGCTTTCCCACTCTGGGCTCACAGGCTCACTACTTGGTTAATCTTCTTGCACGTGGATTCAAGAAAGGATACCAAGAAATCCTATTGGCATGCCTGGGCATCTTTCTCTGGGCCCACTTTTAGCGACGACCTTCTGTGAGAGTCTCAAGCAGTATTTACAAAGTCGTAGTCAGTTTGTACTTGACTGCAACCCATGTGCTCCTCTGGGCAAATGTCTCAGCTACTGCCACCATTAACTGGGCATCCCATCCCCTCTCCCAGTGGCTCCACCTGGAAGCACCTGTCTCTTCCTGACACCTTTACGCCTCAGGATGGCTGCAGGAGCTTGGAACTCTGGATCTCCTGGCCCTCATGCCCCAAGGCTGGGCTCCTCTTTCTCCTTCCCATTCGCTTTGGTTCGTATGTTGGCTTCTCAGTTAACAGATTTAACTAATAGTTTTTTTTTTAAATTTAAAAAAAACATGGAATACTTCACAAATTTGCATGTCATCCTTGTGCAGGGGCCATGCTAATCTTCTCTGTATCATTCCAATTTTAGTATATGTGCTGCCAAAGCAAGCATAACTAGTATTAATAGGTCTTTTAAGTCTTATTTTATTTTTTCTCTGAGTCTACTTGCTGGGAAAAGTCTTATTTTGATCTCAGTGCTTTGGAATATTTTGCAGATAAGAGTCAAAAATCTAACAGAAACACTGAGACATCTTTAGAGACCCAGTTGCTTCTTTGGAGAGAAAAACTATATGCTAAAATATCTTGCAAATAAGTGTTAATTTTTAAGCCAATCATTCCTGGGACCAAAAGAGGTTCCTCGATGACTCTGCAGGTGGTGTGGTGGGGGCCTGTGGATGTTAAAGGGTGGCTGTTAGGCCAAGACCCTGTCCCCCTGACCCAAGTGGAAATCTGAATAAAGTGATGAAATCTCAAGATGTTGTTTACAAGTTCCACATGTCTGCAGGGGTGGGTGAGAGCACACACCTGGGCTGAAAGCTCCCAGGCATAGGAGGGGACACTATGCAACGGCAGTTAGGACAGCAGGGAGTGGACAGCTAGACAGCAGGAGTGGATGGTGCCCAAGCCCCTAGGGGGCCTCATCTTGACCTATATCACCTGTTTCTCCCTCCTGGGTGACACTGGCCCGGCACAATCTCTGGTCAGTTCTCAACATGAAGCACTCCTCTCCTTTCTGGTTTCTTGCTGGTGGTATAATGGCACCTGAATGGGGCCTCACCTGCACCTGGCTGGCTAAGCTAAAGCAGCCTCACTGTGGAGGGGCTCTTGTGGATGCAGACAGGAAGCAGGGCATTGCTGTGCCCAGGCCCTGCCCCGTGGACTTTGCCGAGTGTCTGGGAAGCTGCTGGCTGCTCTGCTGCTCTAGCATGTTTGAGTTCAAAGCAAAGGTTTGTGCAATTAACTTTTCAAGGCACAACTGGCCCCAAGGTGCACCTGGGTGCTGCTCTTGGTGAACTGACCACAGTGTTGTCACATACACACACTTTCTAAAGACAGCTGTTGAAAGGTTCTCATAGCTCATAATGGTTTTTAAAAGGTTTTGACTGACTAAAATAATGGTGAAAAACAGCTTCGTAGCTCTCCTGAGAAGGTGCTCGCTGACAACCAAACCTGTGTGTCTGGCTGGGGCCAAGTATGCCACACAGAGGTGACATGCGAGCTGTTTCCATTCAGAGCTAGAGAATTAAGGGGCTGGGAAACATAGGCATTTGCTCCACAGCAGCTGTGGGGATATGTGGGCAGGAGCAGTGGCAGCTGCCTGGGAGTTAGAAGCTCGCTGCACAATGGTGCTGGCCATGTGTGCACCCAGCTGTGCCACTTGAGCGTGAGAGGCGCCACCTGAACACAGCTTTGGTGGGGCCTAGTCATTTACTGGGGCAGCTTCCGGAATGGGAGGAACATAAAGGCACGGTATGGCAAACTTTTGAGTCTAAGGGATGACACTTGGCAGCCACACATGGTGGGTGTGGCCTGCAGCTACAAACCCCCCCGCCCCACAGGACTGGCAGGTCACATTAGTGTTCCAGGACCTCAGGAGCAGAGGTGTAAGACAGTTCTGGGAAAAAGCTACTTGTAAACCTCCCGGGGAAGGGGACAGGAGTGGCTGGAGGCTGTGCTCAGTGGAAAAGCTCTTCTCACCACAGCACACATCAAATGCCAATTCCAGAGAGGGACCCTCCATCCAACTCTGCTCTCCTGGGGCGATCAGGAGACTGCCCTCCAACCGGGCCCTGGCTCTCTGGGATGTTGCGGTGAGCACAAGGCTGTCCTCAGGCAGCTGCCTCAGATTTGGGCCTGAACTGGGCCAGGAGGGGTTCTGGGGGTGGTGCAGGAAGGAGGCAAAGCTGGCAAGGGGAGTGGGGGCTGCTCTCAGGAACACGGAGAGGCTGCATTAGGGAGGCAGAGAGATGCTGGGAAGACTACATGCTCCTCTCCCACCAGGGATCCCGCTGGCCCTCCGACTAGTTTTCCTGGTGGAGGATGCTGCGGGATGCCGAACAAAAGAGGCTGCGACCACACCATACCCAGTGAGTAGAGGAGCGGCAGCACATCCCCTCAATTGTGCCTGCAGGGTAGCTGAGCCAGACGCCCCCACACCCACACCCCCATTATTAAGGAGGATTTGCTTTGCAAATTGAATGGTGTGTTAAGACCTTAAGGCTTTCCAAGTCCCTCTGGTACTTCTCGCGCAGCGTGGCCGCATCGCCCTCCAGATCCTTGTATCCCAGCTCCTCCCGCATGACGTCCATCTGGGCCTCCAGCTCCTGGATGCGCTCCCTCAGCCCCGTCATGGAGTCAGCCTCCCCCTGGGTGGCCTGCCAGTGGGGGGCAGGGGCCGGCAGGGCCTTGGGGTGCGGCCCCTGGTGGAGGCAGAGGGTGTCCTGCAGGCACCTCAGGCTCTGTGAGTAGTGCTCCTGCAGGGTTCTCAGCTCCTCCTCATGGATCGTCTGTAGCTCCCGGACCTTGAGCTGGAACCTGTCCTCCAGGGTCTGCATCTGCTCACCATGGTGCCTCTCCACATCCTGCCTGTCTCTGACCGAGGCGTCCAGCTGGCTCAGGACTCGGCTGCGCTCAGCCTGCAGTGTGTTCTCGGTCCTGGTCAGCTGCTCCACCACACACCGGATCTCCTCCTCGTACCTACCCCGCAGGGCGAACATGCTCATGCTGTGCTTGTTCTCCGTGTCCTCCAGACACCGCTGCTGATGGTCTAGCTGGGCGGCCTTGGCCTTGAGCTCTGCATTCTCCCTTTCAATGATGGCGATCACATCCAGGTACTCGCTCTTCTGCTTGCGGAGAAGCTCCTCGTACTCCTCCCTCAGGGCCTGGGCTGCTTGTGCCTGCTCTGGGCAGGGGGGCTCCCTGGTCTGCCAGGAGTCCTTGTAGAGCTGGAGCTCCTTCTCATATTCTAGCCGGATTCTGCAGGCTGTATAGCACACCTGGGCCTGAATAATGGCATCCTGAACCAACAATGAAGAATACTGACTGAGGCCTCCCAAGCAAGCGTTATATGAGAGACTCTGGGATACCTGGAGAAGCTTCTGGCAATCTCTTAGTGATTCCACAGGTGGCAGAGACGTTAAGGCAGCAGCTATCTCCTCTAAGAGGCTGGCCTTCTCCTTCAGCTGCTGGGCAAGCTCCTCCTGAATAGCAACAAAGGCCCTAGGGCTCTGGTCAGATGCATGAAAGGGCTCATGAGAGCCTTCTGAATCTTGGCCCAGGACTTCTCCTAAGGGGCTCAGGTCCCAGGACAGCTGCACACCATCTTCATGGCCCGCTGGAAGCCTGAGGGCTTCCAACACCTGCTGCATCACTCTCTCAAAGTCTGGGGTTTGGTAGGCTCCCAGGATTTCCCTCAGCAGGTACTTGTGCTGCCGCAGAGCTGTCTGGGTGCCCCTCAGTGTCTCCTGGATGCTCTGCAGTCTGCGGTGGAATGACTCCCTCACTGACTGTGTGGCAAAGCTGAGCTCTGCCCTGACCCATGTGGCATTGGCCAGGATGGGGGCCAGACCCTGTGGGATGCTCTGCTGCCTGCCTCCTGAGGCACCGATTGCCTCTTCTCCCAGCGTCCCCAGATGCTTTCTTAGGGACTCAACCTGGCTCCAGAACTCACCGTCCACCAGCACCTTTCTGGCCCAGGTGTCTACAGGGGCCCCAGCAGACTCCATCAGTGGCTGTCCTGACCAAGAAATCTCGTGGAGCATTCGGGAGACATCTGATGTTGTGTTCTTCAGGGAGTCTGCTATCTGGCTGATCAGCGAGGCCTCCAGAGTAATCTGGTCAGAAAGAAGCCTTGCCTGCTCCTGCTCTGTCAGCTCAGGCTGGGGGCGCTGCTGCAGGGATGCAGCCTTCCCATTCTCCTCGGTGCCACCCATCTCCAGCTGTGCATGGGCCCCGCCATCAGCTGGGGCAGGCCAGCGCCGCAGGGCTTGGATGGCACTGACGAGCGCACTCTCCACACTGGCCAGGGAGGCTGCGCACGCATCCTGCTCATCCTCCTGGCTGGCCCTAGGCAGAGATCTCAGCTGTTCTCGGCAATTTTCCAGGCACATCAGGGCCTGACTGTTCTTGACCTGGAAGTCTCCGAGCTCTCCAACATGCCCTTCAACCCTCCTGGCCCTCTCCTGCCTCTCCTGCTCCAGCTGGGAGGCCAGTGCACCAACCTGGAGCAGGCTGGCACGAAGCTGCTCACGCAGCTGGGCCTCAGTGCCTGCCCACTGGTGGTGCAGTGCGAGCAGTGCCTCACGGCTCTGACCCTGCTGGCTCTCCAGCCTCACGGTCACGTCTTTGAGCTTTTCCTCTGTGACGTAGAGCTTGGTCTCCAGGGAGTGGATGATGGAGAGGTATGTGTCAGGGTCACCAGCTGCGGGCAGTGCACTGGGTGCAGGCTCTGAGGACATGCTTTCTTCCGAAGGTGACCGGTCCTGGCTGGTGTCAGAAGATGTGCTGCTGGTCCAGGTCTTCTCGGATCCTTCGGGGTGAACGTATCTTTGGCACTGTATTGTGGAGAATCGGATTCTTTGCCTTTTAACACCAGGTGTCCCCTGGTCGAGTTTGGTTGTACCCTGCTGATGCCCCTCCCTGTCAAGCACTTCCACCGACTTTGGAGGCACTACACTCTCTTCCCTATTGGGGCTGCCGTCGTCGTATTCCTCCCCCGGAGGAACCCCTAGGTCGTCGTCGTCATCCTCGAGCCTTGTCTGTGGAAAGGCCAGAGTGGCCCTGGTGGCTGGGACTGGACGGCCTGGGAGTAAAGTGCCATCCCTTTCTGTCTCTTCAGGGGTGTTCTGTGGCTCTTCCATGTCCTTTGGAGTCTCACTTGCAAATTTCCTTAAAATCTCTTCTTTTGCCTGGAGCTTAATTTCTGTTTCCTCTAAGCTGCTCCCCAAGGCAACCATTTTAACCAAAGCCTCATTGAGGTCCTGCTCCTTCTTCACCAGAACCTTCTCATGTGCTTCCTTAATGTGCTCCAGCTCTTCCTCCTTCTCTCTCAGCAGAGTGTGCATGCTCTGGAGCTGGCTGGCGACCCTTTGGTAGGAGTGCTCCAGGTTCTGGTTGTCGGCCTCTCTTCTCCTCAGCTTTTCCCGGAGCTCAGCCACATCCCCGTCGGATGTGGCCACACGCTCTGTCAGCTCCTGGAACCGCTGCCTGAGGAGGTCCCGCTCGTCGCAGAGGCTCTGCACATGCTCTGCGAGCCGGCGAACACTGGCCTCTCGTGCCTCCAGCTGCTCCTCCAGCTGGTGCACCTGCTCACTGCCCTCGAAAGTGGCGCTCAGCTTCTCCTTCTGCAGGGTCTCCACCTGCTGTGCCTGGCCCTGCAGCTGGTCCTCGTAGGCGCTGGCCTTGTCTTCCACCTCCTTCAGGTTCTGCAGCAATGCCTGCTTCTCCTTCTCGCAGCTCTCCAGCAGCAGCTCGTAGTTTCTCTGCAGCTTCTCCTCCATCAGCCGCTGGGCCTGCTCACTGGCGCCGAGCTGCTGGCTGAGGTCGGCAATACGCTCCTGCAGCCTCTGGACCTCTTTTTGCCGGTCCCGCTGCAGCGCCTGCTGTGTCTCCAGGCCCCGTAGCTCCTGCGTCTTCTCCAGCAGCAGGGCCTCGGCGCTTTTGAGCTTTTGTTCACTGGCCCTCAGCTGGCTGCTCAGTGCTGCCTCGCTGTGTTGCCGCTCCTCCAGCTGCTCTCGGACCCTGCCCTGCTCCCGCTTAAGGTCGCCTTTGAGCTTGGCCAGCGCCTGCTCCTTGATGGCCAGCTCCGCGGCCGCATTACTGAGCCGTGCCTGGAGGCTGCGGATCTCAGCCTCGTGGTGTCGGATTGTGTCCTTGGCCTCCCCATAGCTACGCTTCAGGGTCTGAATCTGGTGTGTAATCAGCTCCTGGCGCTGGCACTGGGCTTCAAGCTCACTCTGAAGGTCTTGGTTGACTCTATGGAGCCTCTGCCAGGCACCCGATGGGGAGGCGGCCACTTCAGTCTTAAAAAAACCGATTAAATACTGGTTAGTAACACTCGGGCCTCCCAGTTCTGAGTGTCACACCTCTGGCCAGGAACAACCACAGAAAGCTCCTTGGTGGCTTTGGCTTTTATCCTTTGCACAACTTTATTTTTTTTTCCCATTAAAAAAATCCAACGAATTATCATTATTTTTTTTTTAAATAAGTAGCTGCTTCCAGGTAAACAGAAAACATGGACAATAACATCAAAAAACAGCTTTAGCCTTGGAGAAATAAACCAAACAAAACTGAATAATGGAACACACTAAGAAGCAAAACAAAGACAACGACAAGAGAGTGCCAGGAACAGGGACAGGCAAGAGGAGCAGCGCACCTGCAGCTGCTTGTTTTGCAACAAAAAGTACACGGTCTTGACAGCAAATACTAAACAAGCGCAGGACGGAAGGTGTAGGTAAATGATGCCACTTCCTTCTAAGACAGGAGGAGAAGGAAGGAAGGTAACGCTTGGGAGATGTCAGCAAGGTGACATCCGAACATTTTCCTGTGGAAAGTGTAGCCAGTCCTCTAGAGTAACAGAATAACTAATCTCTACCTGTAAGAAGACAAAACGAGGGGGGAACGGAAACCATGGAGTAAAATACGATAACCAACAAAACAAACAAACCTTTGTGGAGTTCAAAATAAGAAAAAGTGAAGCATGCAGAAACAAAACACAACACAAATGAAACAAAACTCCCCACACTGAAAGGCATGCAGAGACAGAACTCATTAATGTAGGGAAAAACAACATGAACAAGAGTGAGCGGAGCCCAGCCTACGAATCTGGCCTGCCTGTAGCTCCCTCTCGGTCTGCTGGCCGGGGAAGCCACAGATGTGACACTCAGTTAAGTTCAAGTTAAACTTCACGCTCAATGTCCAAACCATGCAAGCTCCTCCCAGCAGTCAATGCAGCACCCACCCCAGCAGCTGGCTCCTGACCCTTAACCCCACAGACCCCCTGCTCATTCTGAGTCATGAGTAAAAGCATTTCCAAAGCTTAAAGGGTGGTGAAAAGTCACAAGTTATTAGATTTAGTGGGAAGGTATTCAAGACCAGCTTTGCCCAGTGCTGACCGACAGGGGCTTCAGTGTAGGCTCATGCAATCATCCAAGTTAGACCAAGAGGCAGGTTCCTAGGTTAGCAATGTGCGAAGCCCAATGCTAGTACAAATTGAATATCTTTTATTCAAAATACTTGGGACAAGAACTGTTTGGAAATATTTGCATTCTACTTACTGGTTGAGCATCCCAAATTCAAAAATCCAAAATCTGAAATGCTCCAGTGAGCATTTCCTTTGAGCATAATGTCGGCGTTGTTTTGGATTTTGGAGCATTTCAGATTTTCGAATTTGGGATGCTAAACCTGTATCTTTACCACCTGATTTGAAGTTAATCTTGCAGGATGAGGCCCAATCAAGAATTTAAAAGATGCTCCCCAAATCTGGAGGGCATGCAGAAATGACCTTGGTGGGGAGGCCCACCATTACCAGGTATGAACTGGGCATGGCAATGACTATGACGCAAAAGGCTGGAGAGGAGAGTCCAGGGCACAGAGGGGAGAAAGAAAGAGAAGGTCCAGGGAGCACGCAGGAGAAAAAAGAGCAGAGTCTGCAAAGACGCAGACTATGGTCAGAGGCCAGCTGAGTGCCCCTGGTCCATCTGCTGCCTGCGATGACTCAGACCAAGGTCAGCGCACTGTGGTCTGGAAATACAGATACTCATTATATGACAGAGAATCGGGGTCTAAGAGCTGGAAGGGCCCCCAGGGATCACTGGCCTAAGGCTATACAAGCAGCAGGCTGCCATTTAGAGGAGGGGACATGTGCACTTGCTTTGGGGGTCAGTAGCAGAGCCAAGTCTTGAACTCAGGACCCTGATTGTAATGTTATAACCTCAGCCTTTGCTGAGAAATTGGGCTCCCTGTTCTGGTACCCACTTCACTTCTCCCGCAGTATTCATGCATCAGTCTCCCTACCACAATCTCCCCTACTGCTCAATGCAGGCAGGAATATATCTGTTTTACGCTCCAGAGCTGGCAGAGGGCCTGGCATGCTGCAGGAAAGTCAGCACACACAGGCCTGCCCTTGGGCCAGGCTAACTCCAGTCTTGTGACACTCCTACATCAGGGCTCGGTGGTATAAGATCTCGGTGGAGGTATCCAGGGCTTGGGCTAGTAGTGGTAACAGCCCCAGGTCTGCCTGCAGGTGTGGTACAGACACAGACGGGAATGGGGTCCAGTGCCAGCTCTGCCACTGACTTACTCTTATTGTAAGCAGGCACTGGGCTTGCTGTATGATTCAATGTCTTCAATCTGTACAATAGGCCCAATATTACTACAGTGAAAACAAGGAGAAATCACATGCATATATATGGCATTTATAATAAATGCATACTGGCCACTTTCACAGCCAAAGGGAAAGGTCACCAAAATGATTTTATTACCAAAAAAAAAAAGTGCTTAGATATAGAGGTTTGAGGGAGATTCCCAAAATGTCGTACCAGGAGGGAAAAACAGAGCTCCCCAGCACACTGAGTGCCCTGATCCTATGGCAGAAGAGCCCAGGGCTGTGAGCTCCCGGGAGGCGAACCCTGCTCGCCAAGTTTTGCACACTTCTAGCCTGCCTAAGCATGAACTCTTCACACTGAAGCTCCTGAGCGCACCATGGGCCACAGCAGCCCCTCCACCCTACCTGCAGCACGTAGCCCTCACGGGCGCTCTGCTCCCGGCCCAGGGCCACCCTCAGCTGGTCCTGCAGGAGCCGGTTCTGCTCCAGAAGGTCTGAGGCCTCCTTCTGGCTCTGCTCCAGCTGTTGGCCAAAAAAACACAAAAAACAAAAAACATTCTTTTGTGCAAAATGACAATGATAAACAAAGCAGCTGCACAGCGCAGACTCTTCCACTGATCTTCCTTGTGGCCCAAGAGTTTTGGAGTCTCCACATTTCGGCAGATGTGCTGATACAGCCTTTACCTGCAGCATTTGGAAGTGAAGGTTCCAATGCAAGCCATCAGCAAAAATGGCAGACTCGGTACCGTCTGGGGACCAAGGAACTACCTTGTCCTTCCTACTCCAGGAAGCCCTGGGTACCCACATAATTCCCACACCTGCTTAAGGTTCCAAAGTACATGCCCTATATAGATGCCAAGGCCCATATAGGCTGTGTCCACTGGGAAACAAGGGCTTTGCATCTGGAGGAAGACCACCCCGTGGGGTCCTTCAGGTGTCCTCAGCTGGTCACACAGGCCAGGCTAGGCTCTACAGGGTCCACTGTGAGTGATGGCCCCAAGCAGGCCTCACTTCAGGGCTCACCATGGTCTCAACTGAAACCATTCCATTTGACCAGTTTTACATGATGGATTCCACATTAAGTTCTGTTTGCAAAAAGGGTTCCCATAGTTCCCTTAAACAAGATGTGGACACCAATGAGTAAGCTGTTTTACATTCTTCTTGCTTTCAACAGCTTCAGCTACTCATTCATCCATCCACCTCTTTCCCACACACTTCCCAGGTGCCTCCTGATGTCTGGTCATGTGCAGGGTTACCCATCCTGCTTCCATGGCTCATGCTGAGTGGAGCTGTGTGTGTAGAGGGCAGTCAGGTCAGTGCTGCTCAGGGTGCTGCCAGGCTGTACTGTGAGAGGCGGGGAGACCCCTGACTTTAATTTTTAAATTTTACTTCCTTTCGAGATGGAGTCTTGCTCTGTTGCCAGCTGAGTGCAGTGGTGCAATCTTAGCTCACTATAACCTCTGCCTCCTGGGTTCAAGTGACTCTCCTGACTCAGCTTCCCGAGTAGCTAGAATTATAAGCACCTACCACCATGCCCATCTAATTTTTGTATTTTTAGTGGAGACGGTTTCACCATATTGGCCAGGATGGCCTTGATCCTTGACCACAAGATCTGCCGGCCTCGGCCTCCCAAAGTGCTAGGATTACAGGTGTGAGCCACTGCGCCCAGCGGGCCCCTGACTTTTAAACAGTGAAGACTGACCCCCCCACATTGTTGAGTCAGTGTGTCTCCTGTTAGCTGGCCCATTTTGGTAGCTTGAAGTAATGTGAGTTTCAACTGTTATTTTATTTCATCTTGCCTTTATTATTTGTTAATGGATGAGGAAAATGAAAAAGTACAAGTGTTAGTGCTGGTGTTAACTCAGCCTCACACACGTAATAAAATACAAAAAAAGATGTGAAGCGTGAGGCAGACCTAAGCGGCAAATCTTTAACAAGCTACTTATGTAAAAGAACACATTTGAAAGTGTTGAAAACTGTCCCCAAATGGAGAGTGAAACAGGAGTTCTACAAAAACCATAACGCTATGTCTACCTGGTTACAAGACTCCCAGATCAGACATGTAAATCCACTGCTGAAGTTCTACAGACTGGATTTCTGGATGTATTTCCATGAAAGATTTATCTTATGTTATGCATCGGAGGCTGGCTTGTTCATCTCTGTACCCAGGTGTACTAAGGGCCTCATGGAAGAGTGACAGTCACAGGGCAGCCTTCATTCATGGCCTACCTTACCTCACCACTGCCTTCTGTTTCACATCTTCATGACCTGGGACCCAGCTGCTGTCTCCTGCTGCATGACCCTGGCTTCAGCTCTGATCAGCTGCCCCAAGCCACTTGGGCTGGTCTCTGCCTCCAGCTTTGATCTATCCAGGCCAGGGCTGCCTACTGCAAAAGCATACCTGGCCCTGCTCACTCCCCTCCTGCCATTGGAGGCAGAGTGAGGAAACCATCTGGGCCCTGTAAAGTGGCCTGCCTCTCAAAGGCAGTGGCCCAGACCGCAGGATAAATTACTCTGTGCCTGGAAGGCCCCCTCCCTGCCCTGTATGCACTAGTAAACTCCCACAGCTCTCAGGTCTGCCTCAACTATGAGAACTGATCTGTGTGTTTGTCTCCCCTAGGTCTGCAAATCTCTCGAGGGGTAGGGCTATGTAGATAAACCCTTCAAGCCACAGGTGGGCACAGCTGATATTCTGGAAAGGCTGCTGAGGCAGGGGGAGGCGCCAGCCCCAGGCTATTACCTCCTTCTCCAGCAGAGAGGTCAGCTCGTGTGTGGAGAGCCGGTCACTCCCATCTTCAGAAGACAAGTGCACGGGGGTGATGGGCACCTGCTTCTCTTCCCGGAGAGGCGTGGTCTCCACCTGATGCCACCGCTGCTCTATCTCCACGTGGACGTTATGTGTTTTGAGGTCGCTCACAGGCAGTCCCGGGCTCCGGTCCACCTCCATGCGCAGGGCTGTATCCTCAGTGCCCGGCCCGTCTGTGGTGTCGAGCATCCCAAAGCGCTTGCGGCGCTCCTCCCGCCTCCGTGCACGCTCCCGCTCCAGCTCCCCAGGCTCTGCCTCAGGGCGCAGGGGCTCATGCGTGTCAGGAGGCCCCATGCCACCCACCCGCTCCTGAGCCAGGGCCTGCTGGATGGGGCGGAACTCAGCCCAGTCAAAGGTCTTGGAGCGGCCCTCTCGTCTCCGCTCCCGTGCACGGCTCCTCTTCTGCTCAGGGTCAGGCTCCCCCGGCTCTGCCTCTTGCTTCTCACTCGGCCTTGGGCATGTCTCAAAAGAGGAGCTGCTCTTGTTTTTTTCCTCTGGCAATGAGCTGTGGTGCAGGAGGATGGACACAGCCTGTCAGGGGCAGCTCTGGTATGGCCTGCCAGGTAGAAGCTGGCAACGCTGAGCCATGACCCAGCTCCTGCAGACACCACATCCTTTTTCTATCCCAATCCCAGCTTCCTAAGTGCAGGGAGGACAGGAATACTCTGCCTTTACCCCACGTCCCAAGGGGGAGAGGAGGGGAGGAGAGGGCAGGGAAGGGAAAGAAAAAGAGCCTCGGGGGGCTGAGGTTTCCCAAATGATGACACTAGGAGGGTCCCTTGACTGAAGAGATGCTGTGAGGGGATCACTGTGGTGGCCCCGCTGCCAGGGTATGGAGCCAGTGGAGTCCCAGGACTCCCACAGCCTCACAGGCAGGATGGCCAGCCCTCCCTTGTTCAGGGCCAAGAAATGCATCAGGCTGTACCTGGGCACAGCCACCGTACCTGCCTGGTCCAAGGCCTGGCCTCTATGCACCCCTGGACTGGACTGTGTTGAAAGAATGAGGAAAAACCAAACCTTCTCTAGAAGGGCTTAATTTTTTTTTTTTTTTTTTTTTTTTGAGACAGTTTCGCTCTTGTTGCCCAGGCTGGAGTGTGATGGCATGATCTCGCTCACCACAACCTCAGCCTCACGGGTTGAAGCGATTCTCCTGCCTCAGCCTCCCGAGTAGCTGGGATTACAGGCATCTACCACCATGCCTGGATAATGTAATTTTAGTAGAGATGGGGTTTCTCATGTTGATCAGGCTGGTCTTGAACTCCCGAATTCAGGTGATCCGCCTGCCTTGGCCTCCCAAAGTGCTGGGATTACAGGCATGAACCACTGCTCCCAGCCCAGATCTATATTTTAAAAGCCCAATCCAGTTGCTGGTATGACAGATGGATGAGTATGAAAGGCTGGGACCTCCTATGGGTATAGGAGACAGCAGGCCCAGGTGGCCATGAGCTCACACCATGCAGTAGCCAGGGGTTGGGAGGGGAAGGCAGAAGGGTAGACGGACAATGGGTGGCCAGCCACCTTGAGGAGGCAAGTGGCAGTCAGGAAAGAGACACGAGCTGTGCAGGTCATGCTTATTGGTGCCTCTACCTACTCTGCAGTCAGCAGAGTTAAGCCAGGTCTGCCTGAGGAATCCATGCCTATTCTCCATCTGCCAGAAGCAGAGATTCCTAGGGAGGCCTAGTCTGGAGCAGGGGAGGGACAGGGACATTACCCATGGCAATTTGGCAAAGAGGCTGAGAGCGTTTGAGGCAGAGGTTTATGGACTCTGGGGGTAGGCCTCAGAGACTACCAGCTGGCCCGAGGCTGTTGAGTGGCCCCTAGTCTTGCTTAGGCCCTCAGAAAGCAGTTGCAAGCCCACGTGGAGACAGTGAGGGCCCAAGGAGGAGTTCCAGGGAGCACATGTGTTTCAATCAGGGCCAAAGGGAAGAAGCCTTTAAAGAGAGACCCCAGGAAAAAGGAAAATGGCTGCTGTCACCACCTCACTAGATTGCCCCCAGCTGGGCCCTGACAGCAGCCACAGCCACACCAGAACTAGCCATGCTCCCCGGGAGAAACCTCCCCATAAGGCTTCTCCAGCCCCAAAGGCGGGAAGCATCCTGCAACTTCCCCACCCCAGACTTCGAGACACTGATGAGAGCAGGATGAGGACAGCAGCTTCTGAGACTGATTTCTGTTTTCATGCCTCCTTGGGATTTTACCTGGCACCACTAAAAAAAAAACACCTCACATTTTCCCTCAAATAATAAAAGCCTACAAAGAGGAAGAATAAATCCTGAAAACAAACTGGTGGAGGGTAAGCACTCTACTAGACTACGTAGACATGCTAGATTATGAAGTAATTCTAGTCAGGAGGCCAACTGCCAGGTTAACATTCATATGAAAGTAAAACCCCTGGTCTTCTCTGTCATACCATTGGGCCCAAAGCCCCTGCACGCAGGGAAGCAGGCACTCAAGTGTGGAGGTGCCTCTCCTGAGCCATGTGCAGGCACATGCATGTGCACAGGTGCATTCCTGACACCTGCTCTGGGACATCCCAAAGCTGACTTTTTCCAGCCAGGATTGCTGATCCACAGTACTGAGCCCAGGCCTGGCTGGGAAGAGGGGTAGGAGAGGACCTGAGGCCAGCCAGCCCTATGCACTGCCCACCACTACCCCTCCCGGACCCCTGCAAGAAGCTCTGTCTGCTGCCAACCACCTGGGCAGAGAACTGGGGCCTTTCTCACTTCGCTCTGGGGGCTTCCTAAAGGTGCTTGGAAAAGAGTGCTTAGCTTATCAAGCTTGAGTGTCTGCTCTTGATGGGAGAGCCATGGAGGCAGTGGCTGAGACCACCACAGGATGCAGCCCCTGGCGGGCAGGAGAGCCTGCGCAGCCTGGGTGCCTCCCACCGGCTGTGCATGCAGACGACTTGCCACTAGCCAACAAGCCAGAGGGCAACCTGTCCTGGCCACAGCCTCTTGGCCTTACTAGACAGTGTCATGAACAAATGATAGATACAGAAAAGAGGGCTAAAAAGAAAATAATCAATTTAGGTGTTCTTTCCTTCTTATGCAAAGAGGTGTGGAGTCAGCAGAAAAGAGGCAAAGGTTTGGATAAAGAACGTGCCTTTAGGCTGAGCACGGTGGCTCACACCTGTAATCCTAGGACTCTGGGAGGCCAAGGCGGGCAGATCACGAGTTCAGGAGTTTGACCAGCCTGGCCAACATGCTGAAATCCCATCTCTACTAAAAAATTCAAAAATTAGCCGGCACGGTGGCAGGCACCTGTAATCCCAGTTACTCGGGAGGCTGAGGCAGAATTGCTTGAACCCGGGACACGGAGGTTGCAGTGAGCTGGGATCGCGCCACTGCACTCCAGCCTGGCGGACAGAACAAGACTCTGTCTCAAAAAAAAGAATGCACCTTTGGGTCAAGGGTCCCATGGACAGCCCCTGCTGAGACATCACCACACCCAAGCAGCCTAACCCGCAGCACAAGAAACACATTCGTGGTGTAATCTACATCACATGACCTGAGAAATGGCACCAGAGGTGCTCAGATGTGTGGAGGCTCTGAAGCCCTGAGGTGGGGAAAGCTGAGGTCTGGCCCTCATAGGACCAGCTCTCACACTGGAATCTTCTCTTTTTCTTTGTTTCTTTCTTTTTGGACGTGTCTGGGTCTTCTGATTCTCCACTTTCTTTTAAAACGACAACTAGGTTTTTAACTTTCAGGGCCAGAGGAAGGCGGCCCGAAGCAAAATCTGAGGCACAGGAACCACAGAATGCTAACATAGGAGAGGATGGTTTTTTCAACTTGACTGCACAGAAATCAAACAGACATAGGAGTGAGGTGAAAAGAAGACCAAGACAAGAAAAAGAAGCGCTAGGTGGTGTATGGATGCTGCACATGGGCCTACCCTCACACCAGCAGAGCACAAGGCCTGAGCACTGACTGCAGGGGTGGGGCTCGCCTGGCCAGGTACCTGCGGACACAGATGGAAGATTCTCCACCAAAGCCTAGTTCTAATGACCAGCACACACGCTACCTGCAAGATGACATCACCCAGGCTTAAAAGAGGAAAAGAGCCAGAAATGTTTGTTCTGATGTGCTCGGGACAGGCACCTGAGCAACAGAGGGGACACAGAAGGGAAAGGGCGGCCGGCTGGGATGCGCTGGGCTCAGGCCTCAGACTTAAGACTCGAGTCTGACACTGCCCTGGTGGGGGTGGTGCCCAAAGGAGGTACGAGGGGCTCCCCAGTATCTTCACCATCCTACCTGGTCACATCTGGGGCGGTGGTCGGGTGCACATGCTTCATGATGGTCTGGATCCAGTTCCGCCGGATCCCGGATGTCATGGCCGATAGGGTGAACTCGCCCTCCTTTGTCTACATGGGAAAGATGAGGCACCTTCAGTGACTGTTCCCTGGGGTGCCTGCTGCCCTCTACCTCCAAAGGAGCTCCCTGCATTTGGGTACAAAGTCCCACAGGGAGAAAGGCTGTGGCTGACTGACCCTTCTAGGAGTGCCACATGTGCCCACTACTGGGACAAGAGGGAGCTGATGAGCAGGAGACAAACCTGTGGCAGGGATGTATATCTGTGACAATGGTAAATCCAGTATCTTCTCTCAGTAAGGTCAGCTCGCGGTTACTGAGCACCAACTATGCACCATCATCCTTCCCAGTTCAGACAGAGGACACTGGGCCCCTCTCTTTAAGGAGTTCCCAGCCTTCAGGGAAGGGCAAAATCAGCATGTGCTGAGCATGGGTGGAGTGGGGAATGGGGAAGGGCATGTGTCTTGGGTGGGGGAAGTGGCGCCTGCAGTCTGCACCCACACAGGCACAGGGCACGATAGGGGTATCAGGGTCTTGGTGGCACTGAGAAAAGGCAGGGAAACCTGCTGGTTGGTTACTGTAGCTGTCCAAATGATGAGAATTAAGGTGATGGCAGAGAACGGGGCAGCTCAGAAGTAACAAAGGGGGTATGCACAATGCCTGGCTGGCTGGGTTGGGGAGAGCCTAGGACAAGCCCTAGACTCCTGCTTGGATGAGGCCGAGTCTAGGGCTTGCCCTAGGTACTTGCCCAAGGCGGTGGGGTGGGAGAGACTGTTCTGGGTGGGGATGGGGCAGCAGGTAGGACAAAGAAGCAAAGAGCACATGGACATGACCACTGGACCCCTGAGCAGCCCTGCCTGGGTACCTTTGTAAAGGGGAGGGCCAAGTGGTCTGCATGGAACTGGAGGCCAGCTACTGCACCTATAGGCGCCTGCCCAACAGAAGTGAGGGCTGCAGCCCTGAACTGAGAGCCGCTCACAAGCAGACTCAGCAGCCAGGTCAGCAGGGAAGCTGATGGCAGGATGCACTCATGGGGACAGTTTTCAGATGGCTGCTACTAGCCTGGCTGGGGGCCAAAACAGATCATGTGCCAGCCTGATGTGCCACAAAACACAGCTGGGACCTGACCTGCCCCTCCAGATGCCCGATCAAGACACTGCCACTGCTCAGCTTGGTCCTCCATCAGTTCTCATGTCCTCATGAGCTCAGGTGGGAGCCCCACCTTCTCCACGCCCAGGTGTGGGCGTTGTTGGAGTCTGGCCTCAGAACTCCACACAGAGCCCTTTTCTCCAGCTGAATTTTCTTTTCCAGCGGCTGCCTAATGTTCTCTGAGAGCCCATCATGCCTCAAATGGATCACTGCCAGAATTTCAGGGGATCCCCATGCTTCTGCTGGCTTCTGGGTGGGGCCTTGCCATCCTCTGGGTCCTGGTCCTGTCCTCACTTCTTCCTCCCAGGTGCCACTCCTTCCTTTCTTGCCCAGCCTCACCATGCCAGCCTGCCTGGCTCCTTTCTAACCAACCTGCACATCCTGCCAGTCATGTATCATGAACAGACAATTGACTGGCGTCTTCCAACACCTTTCAGTGCTCTCCAAAAGCACTGAAGACCAGCCCCAACCTGACCTTCAACCCGGCACTCTGGTCCCAGACTGGCTCTGTGTTCTCTGTGCCACCAGGTCTGGAATCCAGTCTGGGACATGCTTCCACACTCAGCCTTCCTGTTGAGCCTCAAGGGATCCTCCTCCAGGAAGTCCTCACACCGGAAGCACCTCCTCTTTCCTTAGAACTCTCAGTACTTGGGGTTCACAGAAAGTCATCAGGATAAGTAAGCCCTACCAGGGTGAAGTGAGGAGGGGGTTGATCAGTGGGTGAGACTGGCTGATGCCCTCATTTGTCACTAGGAGAGCGGGGCAAGTTCTCAGACTTCAGGTGTGCCCTGCCTGGAGAAAGCTGCTCATAAAGATGGGAGGTGGATGGCAGGAGAGGAGGCTCACTGGGCACTGTGTTCCCTTACCCCTCCCACAGGAGATGAGGGCAGAGGGGCCTCAAAACTTGGACAGTGCAGGCCGCTAAGGGCAGACAGTTCATGCCCGGCCCTAGTGCCACGCTGTTAAGTGCAGCCTCCAACAGTGACTCAGCTCCTCTCACTGACGCCTGCACACAGGAAGCCACAGCCAGCAGCCCAGTGGGCTGGCGGCCAGGATTTTCCTAGTAAATGAACACACTGGCCTTCGGGTCTATACTGCAGTCTTCTCTAAGTTGGGTCAATTTGAGTCAGCCCCAAATAGCTCAACATAGCAATACAACAGAGTTTCTGGGCCCCAAAATTTTAAGGTTAAGACTCTGCTACAGGTGAGCCCATCAGAGTCTAGCCTTGTGTGAGAAACCAAGTCCCAGGGCCAGGGCCCAAGCCCATGGTGGCAGCTCTTGATCCATCACACTCTCCGCCTATTCTTAAAGCCCTTGTGAGTGATGAACTAACTTTACCCAAAGAGAGGCCTGGCCTCTGTCCTGGTTCCTGGGAGGTAACTTCCAAACCCTGGAATTTCCTGGATGACTAGAGTCTTTGTTAATCATGGTGGTCCCCTGGGACCCCACTTGACACTGCATCCTGACAAGCCAACTCAGGGTGGAGGCTCGCCTGGCTAGAAGCAGGAAATTAGAGGAAGGCCATTAGAGGGTTGGGGTTTGGACCATGTGAAAGCAGCCGACCACGATAGGAAGGGCTACAGGTGGAGTTCAATGGTTAGGACAACTCTGTCAACCACAGCAGCTACAGAGCCTCCTAAAGCTCAACACTGGGGCTCAAGTGGGCTTCCTGGAGATGCTCTGTGCACTGCCCTGCATCAGGGCTAAGAGGGCACCATGTCCCCAAGGATGCAGAAACTTTGGCATTTGTGACTCCCCCAGTCCCAGATTCTACTCCACACGGCTCTCCTTTGGCTGGTTCTGGCTCGTATACTTTTTCTATAATAAAACTCATTGTAAAGACAGCACTTTCCTGAATTCTGTGTCATTCTAGTGAATTCTCAAACCTGAAGGTGATTTTGGAAACCTCTGTACTCAAAACTGGTGTCAGAGTGGGGACAAGGCTGGGCATAGCGGTTCATGCCTATAATCCCAGCACTTTGGGAAGGCGAGACAAGTGGATTGCTGGAGCCCAGGGGTTCAAAACTAGCCTAGGAACATGGTGAAACCCTGTCTCCCTAAAACAAATAATAATTAGCTGGGCATGGTGGCATGCACCTGCAGTTCCACCTACTCTGGAGGCTGAGGTAGGAGGATCACTTGAGTCTAGGATTTCAAGGCTGCAGTGGGCCATGATTGTGCCACTACATTCCAGCCTGGGCAGCAGAGCAAGACCCTGTCTTGGGGGAGTGGTGGGGGAAGAAGTGGAGGCAGATGTGACACAGTATGGAGGACTGTGCCCTTAACCTGGAGTCTGGCTGACTGCAGCCAGCCTTTGATCCACATAATTTTGAAGAAACAGCCAATAAGAACCATTTTGTCCTACCAATAAGATTTTTTTTTTTTTTTAAAGAACAAAGCAATGCCTTGTTCATCTGAGTACCTCACAAGATTTTGGGAAAAAACAGACTTTAAATAAACGAATGAACAAACACATGAATAAGTGAGTAATAAACAAATATAAATAATTGACTAACATTTTCATTCTTATTCCCCATACCCCACCATCCTCCCAACTGCCCCAACTCCAGCATTACAAAAAACAAAAGAAAAAAAAGAATTTTCAGAAACAAAAGTCCTTTCAGCAGTCTTCAGAAAAAAAGATACTAATGTCTAATGTATTGTTCAGATCATGAACTGGGGAAGAGGGTCAGGTGTCACAGGACAGAGGTGTCAAGGCTAAGACTAAGTGCTGACCACACATGCTGCATCAGGCCTGCCCAGAAGTGCCCCCAGGCCGGACATCAGGCTCTCCAACACGTGCCCCTGCCTGTCAAGCCTGTGGCCCCACTTCCATCCCTGGGCTCACATGTATCTGGAAGCCATAGTTTCTCTGAACTGGATACTCTGTGACATTGTAACACGTAGACAAGTCAATTTCCCCATCCAAGTCGGCTGCCTGCAGAGAGAAATGAAAGGGTCTTGAGATTTTTAGGAAGTAGAGTCAATGCCTAATTTCCATAAGCGATTTCCTGCACTGACTTTATTTTTAATAGTACACACACTGACAAGGGAGGATACTGTCTGTCCTACCACTGCACGACCCACACCACCCTGGGTGCAACCACACCACCATTTGTCTCTGTATCTGGCCAAAGATAGTTCACACCAGTGGTCCTCAAACATGCTGCTGTTGAATTCTTTCACATTCCTAAAAACTAAGGACTCTGGAAGAGTTTCTGTTATGTGGATTTCATCTACGGATGATATTTACCATGTCAGAAATTAAAACTGAAAAATTTAAACATATTTATTCATTTGAGAAAAATAACCTCATTTCATTTTAAGATAAAATTTAATTAAACAATCAGTGATAAGAGTCACACTTCTTTTAATTTTTGCAAATCTAACATCTGTCTTTAGAAAGGACAGCTGGATTCTCGTTTCTGCATTCAATCTGGTGAATAAAGAAGGCAATTTTTTTTTAGATGGAGTCTTGCTCTGTTGCTCAGGCTGGAGTGCAGTGACATGATCTTGGAGCACTGCAACCTCTGTCTCCTGGATTCAAGCTATTCTCTTGCCTCAGTCTCCTGAGTGGCTGGGACAACAGATGACCACCACCATGCCTGGCTAATTTTTGTATTTTTAGTAGAGACAGGGTTTCATCATATTGGCTAGGCTGGTCTCAAACTCCTGACCTCAGGTGATCCGCCTGACTCAGCCTCCAAAGTGCTGAGATTACAGGTGTGAGCCACCGCGCCTGGACAATAAAGTAAGTATTTTAATAGCTTTTTCAGATAGTTGTGGCTGTTCTTTGATAAGTAGTAGGCTCTTAAAGGTTAACTACCATGTGGTATTGAAATCATGAACTCTTTGTACTGTGTTACATTAAAACCCATGCATGCTTTTGTAACATTAGGTATTGGTCACATGGGAAATATGCGTAGCTACATGTAGCAAATATCTACGCATTTCATTATATAAGATTAAAATATCATCTTTGCTAATACAACCATCTATTGCATCAGAAGAATGTAAGTAAAGGGAAGTTGGTAATGGCGAATACAATTTTCTCAAGTTCTAATTTTTGCTTGGAAGCTCAAATTATATCACTGGCAACAAACTCTGTCAGTTGTTTTCCTTAGAGGAATGAGCTAACTTGGTTCATTTTCAGAAAAAATATGCCAAACACCCAAAATGAATGACGACAGTTTTGCCTATCAGTTGTTTGTCAAGTAAACATGGTGCTCCACAGAGAAACTGCTAGTTCAGCTGGCAACTCAATCACATGAGTCCTTTCATACTCCAGCATGCAACTAGGTGATGCTTCTCATTTCAAATCACAGAATATTAAAAAGATGGCCATTTAAAGATTGAGACTTCATAAAATTAGTAACTTCTACTGGTCCTTCAAGGACCTTTATTTACTTTAAAACCATTATTTAAAATGTAAGGCAGTGAAGAATCCAGTGACCACTGGTCTAGCCTGTTGCTACAACTAGGGCTGTGCCAAGTGCTAGTGGCTTTGCCTCCCATTGCTTTTACACCATCAGTGCAGATGGCCGCACATAAAAAAAAGGTCAATGATATCTTAATATTATAAATCATTTTAACCATCACTGCTTTCCTGAAAGGGCCTCTGGGACCCCCAGAGGTCTACAGACCACAGTTGGAAGTGCTGTTCTGTGCACACACAGCCAAACACACAGGCTCCTTACTTCCCCAGTGTTGAACACCACCAGAGGCCCGCTGCCCACACCCTCCTACCCCTACTTTTTATCACTACCGCCTTTAGTCTGTAAAAGACCAGCTCAGAGTATTTCATACTCTAGCTCTTAACGATGGGTATTTAGCCTCTTTCCAATCTTCTGGCTATTGCAAATGTGTGGAAATGACTAACCTGAGTATGTGGGAGTATATCTGAGGGATTCCTGGAGTAGAACTACTGGGGAAATGGCGGAAGAGGCTTGTCAAAATGTTTAGAAGAGATTATTTCATTTGTAGGTGAAAAAAAAAAGCCCCTTCTAGTTCTTTGACCACAGAATCAGGACTGTCAAGGGGCCCAACAAAGTTCATCTATCATATCTTGTCCTTGTCCAGAAGGCAGGGGACAAGATTTAGCTAAATTCTTCCAACTCCATTTACCATGAAATCTCTTTGTGGAAAAAACAAAACTGTTTATCCTGAGTTTTCAAATTTCAGTGCTTTTCAAAGAACAGAGAAAATAAAAGCTGCCCAAATCCACTGCATGTAGGCACTTAATTCAGGTGCCTTGATGAAATCTGGCATCATAGCCAGGAAAATGGTCACAAGGACAAAGGCTGGTCTTGTGCTCACCTTCCCACCAAGTTGGGACTGGGAAACCTAAGAGGGCAATATGGACACACCTTTGGCAAGGGAACACCACTGAAGGGCACTGTCCTCAGAAGTGAAGACATTAGCCTAGGGGAAGCAGATCTTCCAGCCCCAGATGACACCTGGACCCCTCCAGCTATCTCCACAGCAGAGGCAAAGCCCTGACACTCACCTCCTCAGCCACTGAATCCCTGTAGTATCTCAGGCTTTGATCAGCCAGGACAAACCAGTGTTTCTTCCACTGAAGGGGAAGAAAAGAAAAAAGACTCGACTACCAACTCCCATACAGTATGCCAGCCACTCCACGGCAATGCGCAGCCAGCCAGAGCCTGTGGGGCCCTCCCAGAGCACAGGGAAAGCAGGGGACAGGCTGACCCCCTCCCTTGACAGCACACAGGGGACTGTGCTGGGACCCGCAGGCAGCCATGCACTCACGTCCTCAGGACGCTCGCTAAGCTGCGACCCTCCAGTGAAGAGGCAGCACAGACAGCTGAAGAGGCCTCGGCTGTGGACTCTACAACCAGTGGTGTGGCTGGTGGCCAGGCCGTGCAGTCCTCAATAACTACAGAGGCTGCAGACAACAGGCTGGGCCCATCGGAACAGAAAGGTGGCTGTGAAATGGCATCTCCACCTGCAGGTGGCAGCCTGCAAGCCATGGCCATGTGGCCCCTAACCAACAGGGGTAACTAACCAGCTAGAGACCAAGTCTTCACTGTGAGGAGTAAGGAGGGGAACTTGAGTCTTCAGGCCAGGCCAAGGGCATTTGACATGGAGGGGAGAGAAAGAGGATGTCTTGCCATAGCAGCTCAGGAAGCAGGAAGGGAGGGCGGATGGGCTGGGCGTCAAGGCCTCTTAGGTAAGGACCCAGCAGGCTCCTCTTCATGCCTCCTTGGGAGCCCTGGCCTTCCAGCCCAAGGCACAGGGTCAAGGTGGGCTGGCAGGTCCAGCCTCAGATGGCTCTTCCTGCTTGAGTCTGATGGCAAGAATGTACCATGTTTGCTCCTTCCAGGGCTAACACTGCCACTGCAGCTGAGGGGTCTCACGCATGAGAGTCCTTGCAGTGCTAGGCTGCCGTCTACTTGGTTAGCTTGCATGGAAACACGAGCCAACCCCACAGCCAGAGGCTTTCTTTTTCCCTGGGGAAGCCAGGCCCCTAAAGAACGTTTAGGAAAGATCACCAGGTGGGGGCTAGTGTTATAAGGCATCCCTAAGGCCTGAGGCCAAGACCCCTTGTTGTCAGCAGACAGGCCGACTGAGCGCCCCTCAGAGCACCCTCTACTGCAGAAATGGAGGCTGTGTGCCTGCACTTCTAGGAGCGGATGGGAATTTCAGCCACAGCCCTGGTCTGTAAGACAAGGGGCATGCATGCAGGAGGCAGGCATGGAGCCAGCACTCGCAGACTGGCTGGGGACAAGGTCAGTTCACCCTCACCCTGCCCCAAGACTCCCCAGGGGCCACGGCAACCCTGCACACTCACCTGGCCATCCTCATACTGCTTAGTCAGCCAGCCTTTCTTGAAATTCAGCAGGTCGGGCTGAGTGAGAAAGGGAGAAAAAAAAACAGCTCAGAGGAGACTCCTATAGTGTCATAGGTGTTTGACGGGGCCGGTATTTCTGTCCAGATGAGGCGGGTACCAGGAAAGGGGTTTCTCCACCTGCCAGACAAGCCTGTGTAGCCCCCTTACCCTGGTGGGTACTGCCCACAACCCGCCTTCTATAGGCACGCGCAACCTTCAAGAAGGAGATGGTGGGCTTGGCAGGCTGGCAGGAGAGAAGGTATGGTCTCATTGACCTGTGAACAGTGTGGGCTCCGGCCTGTACAGGGCTCACAGCACAGGGCCTATCTGGGGGGCAGAAAACGAGCCCAGATGAAGAGTCACAGAGCACTTTATTTGAAGGGAAACATCTGCAGGGAAGACTGAAAGAATTGATTCAAAAGTTCTTGCAGAAGCCACAGGAAGCCTGGGAAACAGAGATGTGTGGTTTGAGGAAGCAGCTGCAGCCCCGCTGAGACCCTCAGGCCATTTGTCCACCAGGAGCAGGCTTGACCTGTATTCCCCACAGGTCAAAGAGCAGGACAGCAGACAGCGGGGCAGCGCTCAGGCACAGGGCTCTGTCCTTCCTCCACCTGTGCTGCCCAGACACACCTGGAACCTGAAGAGTAGCCTGAGAGAGCAGTGCCACCTGCAGCCCACCTGGCTGGGCCCCACAGAGACACGGGTCACCCCACCTCTTGTCCCCGGTGCTCTCCACTTTTCTACAGCCATCTGATCAGAAACCAGCTTTGATGTCTTTTTGTATTATTCCAAGGAGTGAGACTAAGTGAGAACAGGCAAGAATTGTCAGGACAACTACCAGGACAGAGCGTTCTGGGAGCCTCTGCTCAGAACCCTGTCTCTGAGGAGTGAGGGAGGAACCACAGGTGGCTGCTGCCTAGGTCTGGCCAAGGCTAACACAGATAAGAAGTCCTTCTACAGAGCCCTGTTTCAATCCCAACATTCTGCCAAGGTGTGCAACTTCCTTGCTGCCCGAGTTATTTGAGGCACCCAATCAAAAGCAACACTGTGAAATTAGGACACCCTAACCCAAGCGACCCCTAAATAGGGAGGTCCTCTCCTACATACTTGTAGTTGCCATTTCGGCACAAGACCTGAGGCGTGGGCCTGCCACCTGCCCCCTCTGACAGCCTGCCTAGCCTGTGGATCTTTAACAAAAACTTATTAACGTCCATATCGTGGTTGTGTCATTGAAGCCATACCTGCATTCCAACCCCTGATGGCAAGGCCTATGCAGGTGGGCTCCCTACTGGTGCTCTCTGCTGGCTGCTGGGGACAGGAGCTCCCAGCTAAGCTGACGGAGAACCAACTGGTTTTGTTCAGGTTACCTGAAGCAAAACCTAGACTGAAGGAGAAACCCAAACCTTACTCCTCCTCACACTCCACATTACACATCAATCAGTGGTTGACAGCCCTCAATCCCTGAGGCAGGCCGGAGACCCTTATTGAGCTGCTTTGCAGGCAGTAAGGAGGAGACAAAAGGCAGTGAGCAGGCTCCAGGCTCCCATGGAGGCTGAAGATAGCATGCTGAGGTGGCCTTGCTCCAGTACCCTGACCACTCCCTGCCGCACCCCTGCTGTCATAGCTCTGAGGCCTTTGGAGGACCCAGGGCAAGGCCTGCTCTTCCACTTGAAGCATGAAGCGGAGAAGAAGACAAGCTCCAGCAAGACATGGCTCCTGACTCCGAAGTGCCACAAAATCAAATGCCCAAAGCCAGAGGAGCAGAGGGTCCCTGCCGCAGCCCTGCCTCCTATAGTCAGGAGTCTGCCTGGCCGAGGTGGCCTCCTCCACAGGGCTTCCTCCCGGAGCACAGGATGCCATGGAGCCCTTGGTTCTGCTAGGACCAGAAAAGGGAAGAAACACAGAATCTGCGGTCGACGGCCTATGGGTCGGTGGGTGGGGGTGCTCACAGACACGAGGGCCTGTGCACAGAGGGACAGCTGGCGTGGATGCATAGACAGAAACAGACAGCGCCTCAGAGTGACCAGAAGCAAAGGAGCACGGCCTCCGGAGGACACAGCGCCTGGGCTCACCGTCACGGAGGGCTCCGTGGACCTCCTGTCCAGTGACTTGGCTCTTCGGTGTGGAGACAGGGGGGAAGCCGAGGCGTCTGGGAGAGGAGCTGGGGGGGCTTCGTTGGTGAAGTCCTGTGGCAGAGAGCAGCCGCCAGTCAGTGCAGCCCAGGGCAACACAGGCAGGTGAGGGACAAGCTGGTGCTGTCCACACCTCCAAGGGCCACCAGGCCCTTGCTCCTGGCGAGGGGCAGTGATTTGCCTAGGTCCCCACAGCAAGTCTGCAGCAGGGCCAGAACAGGACCCGCGTCGTGAGATGCCCTGGTTGATAGAGCAGCCTTTTTCTTTTTGGATACTTGGTCACCATCACTTTCCTGGTCCCACCCCATCCTCCAGCTTCTCTGGGTCACAGAAGGAAGAGACCTGGGATCTGTGGCAGCAGGTGGCAGGCTATGGGCCAGGCAGTGGGCACTAGGCACCTTGTGAACAAGAGAGAAGCCAGGAGAAGATGAGCTTGGACTTGGCCGGCCACAAAAGCAGCAGGCAGGTGCCCAGGAGGATTTCAGAAGCCGAGTCTACCTTGGGCTGAGTGGAGAAACGAGGGGTGCAGCTGTACTGAAAGAAAGAGTTAAGAAGGTGTGACACTGAGCCTTGTTTCCGGGCTGCCTCGGAGAGGAAGAGAGTGACTCTAATTAAATTTGGGATCTAAAACGTGCGAGAATATCCTTTAGCAGAGACGGAGAAGGCTCTGATACGAAGCTGCAGGCGACAGGCCTGCACAGGAGGTGGTCACTATGCGGAGGAGGCGGTCAGAGAGCAGAAGCCTGGCAGCAGTGCATCCTAGGCATGTGTGGAGGGGACTTGGCACATGGGCTGCATGCTGATCCGAACCCGAGCCGCCCCCCAGGAGCTCACCCGCTTTCTAGGGAACGCCCTCTTCTCGCTGCGGCCCTGGCGCGTGTCGCTGGATGGCGAGGGCCCCACTGCATTGGTCTCCATGTGCTCTGCCTTCTCAATGTCCAGGGCCTCAAACTTTTCAATCACCTGGGACCTCCTGCAAGAGATGACACGAGGCCCTGAGGTGGCAGTAAGGGGAGAAGAGGCTCCTGTAGCTGACTCCTCCCATGCTCGGCCTGGCCTAGGCCTGATTTCCCTGAGGTTTGCACAGCACAGAGGTTGTCTACACATGTGCTCAGCCAACCTGAGCTCTACCTGTGTCCCTCCATGGCCCTCCCTCCCACCAGGCCTGTGCTCGCCCCTGCTCTCTGCCCTCACGCTGGAGGCCCCACAGGCTCTGTGGTGTTGACCCACTCAGCATTCACACAGCTTGGCACCCAGCAGCCTCTCCTGAGCCACAGACATGATCAAAAGGCAGGCAACCACCACCTCCGAGGGCGGCCTCCATTCTCATTGCATCCCTCATGGATCACAGTGCAGCCCCCACCCCAAAATTTAGCAAGAAAGAGGCCCTAGAATTAACATTGTTTCTGCCAACAGTAAAAGGAATCAAAGACCAAATTAAAACAAAAACAAAGCAGGTGATTTCATGTGAGAGGGCTGGCGGCCTCCTCAGGCTGTCTACCGCCGGAGACGGAGCTGAGATGGGGCGAAGCGGGTGGAGGAGGTGCAGCGCCACCCAGCGGCACAGCAGGAGAGCGCAGAGGCAAGACCTGAAAGAAAACAAGGCTGGGAAATGAATACACGGAAAAGCACTGCTTTTTCAAATCAAATAATGGTGAATCAAAATTACCCAAAGAATTAAAGAAGCAAAAACCCAAGGTAATCACTGAAGAGGGAGAGAGACCATGATTGTCCACCAGTGGCAAGGAGTCGCCCTGGTGGGGTCAGAGGTGGGGGTCATGCCAGCTGAGGCTCAGCTCACGGGGACTGCTCACCTGGGGGGCTTGGCCATCACCGTGTCAGGAGGGAGGCCCCCTTCTCACGGGGCTGGGGCCTGTTTTCCCAGGGACACCTAAGTTACCTGGCAGAGGAGGTATCACTGTTGGTCTGGACAAGAGGATAAGAACTGAGGGGAAGTGGGTGAAGGGCTCCCAAGCCAGGAAGCCTAATTATCTCCACAAGGAAGAAGAGAGGCAATGAGATCAAATCCTGAGACCCCACCTCTCCCAAGAGGCCAGCTGCTTCTCAGGGAGGGTGAGGGAAAACTGAAAACCAACTCTCTAAGGTGTCTTCACCACGAAGCAAGGAGGGCCCAGGGCTGCACTCTGAGGGCCCCAGGCTCCACTTTCTCCCTGCCATTTCCACATAAAGCGTCTTCCTCAGGAAAGAAGCTTGTGCCAGGCCAGCCTGCCAGAACCCGCAGTGGAGGCAGGCGCTGGGATGGGGGAGCAGGAGAGGCTGTGGCATCGTGAGAGCAGGAAGCTAAGGAGGCTGCTGGAATTCCTGGGCTCCCAGGGAAAGCTTGGGTAAGTGCAGGCCGGGCATCCACCACACTTGAGCCATTGTGGTAGGATCTGGGTGAGATTCAAGTCCTACCAATGGGCCTCAGTGCCATCACTTCCAGCATGAGGGCTCCTCTGCCCAGCACTGGGGCCTAGAAAGCCCCAGGAAAGCAGTGAGGGGCTGCTGGGCTTGAATTCCATGCGAGTCGCATGTCATGGTACTGTGGGGATCCAGAGAGAGGAGTCACAGAAGACGGAAGGCACTTGCTACAGTTGCTTTGCATGGGGGTCTGGTGATCCTGTAAGACCACAGGCTCGAGCAATGGTTGCCTTGATCTACTGGGGTAGGTGCAAAGTTACTAACTGATGCCCTGGAACCATTGCAGGTGGGACAGCAAGCACCTTACTGGTCAGCACAGAAAACTGGGCCTGCACCCTATAGTTCCCGGGTTCCTCGGGCACGAAACCCTGTGCTGAGGGCAGGGGGGTTAGGGTTGCATGGGGAGCTAGCCTTGCTGCCAGTCACCAGCAGGTCAACCAGGACCACAGCTTCCCCCACTTGGCAGCCAGAGGTGACTCATTATCCAAGAAACACTCTGGAAGTCTGAGGAGCAGACACATAGAAGCCCACTGCTGGTCAGGTTCAGACAGGCCTGCCTAGATGACTGTGGCTTGTCAAAAAACCAACCCTATGGTCCCAGCAGTCTGGCTCCTGGGCACACCTGTTGTGGCTGCCATTCGAGGCAGCTGTGGACAATCTCTTGCCAATTTGGAGATTCTGTTCTAATCAACTAGGGGACAGGAATCCATTAAGCACAGGGTAAGCTACTAGGGATCCAGTGAGCAGGCCTCGGAAAGCGATGGTAGCCAATCAGATGTCAACAGGGTCAGGAGAAAGGGATGCTGCAGTATTAGTATGCAGAACTGGCAGGGCCATCACTGGGTGAAAACCTGTCCCCATGTGGCAGTGCATGCAGAGTACAAAGCCCCAGAGGCTGCACCTATCCCAGGCCAGAAGACTAGAACAAGTACAAAAGGAGTCCCTCTGAGAAGCAGCCAAGCCAAGCAGGTGTGCTGAATGCTAATTCTGTGGTCTGGCGCTAAACCAGGAAATAGCTGATCCTGCTCTGAAGCCACGACACACAGCCTGCTTGCCAGCCAGCGTGAAGCCTCCCCTGCCAACCCACTGGCCTCCTCCTCTCTCTAGCAAAACCCTTTACTTATATATTTTAATTGCTTAAAAGGGCACCCTTGGCATCAGTCGTGGGTCACAGGATGGGAGCAGGGACTTCCTGGCTAAGTCCCCACTGGGATCTGCACCAGCTATCCACTGTGAGAAGTCACCACTCCTGAACCTCAGTTTTCACGTCTACAATGGGGGGCGGTAGTAACAGGTCCTCATCAGGCTACTATGAAGCGTTAAGGCAGTGAAGTGCTTAGCAGAGCACCCTGGGGCACCAGGCAGGGGCTGGGAACCACTTGGATGCCCTTTCTTTCTCTAGGAAGTCAATGTGTCATTTTCCTCTCAAGAGCAATATCTCTCTGGGAGATGCTTCCTTATCCTGGAGACTAACCTGCAGGCTCACAGGTCCTTTTCATCTGGGACATTTAGAAGAGTGGGTGGGCTGTCAGCCAATGTGGGTGTTCAGAAGAAAAGGGCACAGGAGGTAAAAACACTTCCCTCCACCTGCCCTTTGAGGCATGGGCACCCATGGCTGCCTTCATCTGTCCTTCTCAGTAGTGTCTCTAACTCTGAGCTCCAGGCTGTCATTGGGGAAGTGAGGATGCTCTGAGAAGACTTCCAGAACTATGCGTTGAACCTCTTTTCTGGACAGTGAACCTTGGGAAACTAATGAAAACTATGGGTTTTCTTCCCAGAAGAGTGCCCATATATACTGTGGAACTGTTTTGTTAAGGAGGCAGGTCATCGTGGACCTTCAGAAGTCCGTAAGTCTATCCATAAACTGGGCTAAGGACCCCTGCTGTCAAGGCAAAGCCTCAGTTTACAGACGTAGAGGTGCAAGCCTGATCGAAGGCATGCTTGGGCACTTGGGTCTGGATCTGGGCTTGGAGGCCTCAGATGGCATCCAGCTCTTTTCTAGTTCTCTAGGAAACTCTGGCATACAAGGGCAGGGCAGGGCAGGGCAGGGAGGGCAGGGAGGGCAGGGCATGGCCCCTCCCTCTTCTTAGGCAGCAGTCAAGTTCTGCACCTGTGTCCCTTGGCCCCTGCCCTAAGCCCAGCTGTCCAAACTGTTTCTTTCCAGCCAAAGTCTTAGAGGGCCAAAAGCAATGCTCCCTTGGAGGGCAAAAGCAATGCTACTGGGTGCTTGGCTGCTTCACAGGCTTCCTCAGGGTTCCTGGGGCTGTGGCTACCCACGGAGCATGTCCTTGAGAGAGGAACCTGTGCTGCCCGCCCCCCACCTTCCTGGGCATGACTGTCTGCCCCTGAATCTCTCTCAATGCCCTTTGCCCACCCTGGAACTGCCAGGGTGAGGAGTGCCTCTATCACCACGTGTAGCTCTAGGGTCTCCCTGCCTCCATGCCGCTTAAGCGAATAGAAATGGCCCAGGAGGAAAAGATCCGGCCCCACAAGGACCAGGCAGCCAGGAATCACCAGGAAACCTTAAGGTCCCAGTCCTAGGAGGCACGGATATGAAAACTGCTATTCTTAGCTTTGATCTCTGATGCTCAGAAATTCTGCATTTTGGCTACAAGAGCTGAGTTTTGGGCCCAGAGGGAAAATCCCCCTTCACTCTGAACGGAAAGTATGCTCCCCCAAGGGAGGCTTGGGGACTGTATGTGAGAGAAAGAGAGTGTGAGTGTGTGTGCATGGGTGGGAGTGCATGCATGTGGATCTGACTGTTCAGCCCTAACCTGCTCCTTACCTCCGCTCGTTGCCAAACAGACGGGCCACCTCCTCCCTGCCAGGGCTCCGGGCCCGAGTTCTACGCTCCAGCCGCCTTCTCTCCACCTGGAAGGCTTCTCGGTGGCTGATCCTGATGGCCTTAGGAACGTCGGCCAGGGTGGCATATTGCCTGCTGGCTTTAAAGGCAAAGGTGCTCCCCAGTCTCTCTGTCCCCCGCCCCCCAGCGCTGCCAGAGTCCACGTAGGCAGGTGGCTGGCTGGCCACATCCAGGGAGCCGAGAGAGATGCTGTAGACCATTCGGTGGGAGAGTTGAGGACCTGGGGAAGGAAGGGGACCACCGAGCTCCCGGGAGGGTGACTCGGGGCAACTGTACCTGTGATTGGGGGTGCTGGGGCTGGGAGGGGAGAGCGGCAGGGGCAGCTGCTGCTCCTCAGCCTTCAAGTCCTGTTTGGTCTTCTCCAGGGAGAAGTAGCCGCTCTCCACCCGGACTTTGCGGCCACAGTCCATGTGGTCGCTACTCATGGCGCTCTCCTCTGGAAGAGACAGTGGGAGGGAGGAGACGCACTCAACCTGCTGCCAGCTTTGCTTGGAGGACTTTTTTTTATAAAGCCCATGTAGGACCTGAGCAGGGGCCTTTTCTACATCCCATCTCTAATTTACAGCACAGCCCACTCAAGGGCAGATGTTAATAACCATGGATGGGTGTGAAATATTCCGTGCATGCTTTTTCCCCTCATCCATCTCTCCCCTGCAGCTGACTGCCTCTCAGCCAGGCTGGCGGGCAGGCCCTACACGTCTAGTCTGGGGGCTCGGCTGGGAAGGCAGATCTGTACCTCAGGATGTAAGACACCCACCAACAACTGCTTCTTACCGTCAAGGGGGAAGCTGACAGTCAACCAGCTCTTTAGTCTTCCTTTTTTTTTTTTTTTTGAGACAGAGTCTCACTCACTCTGCCACCCAGGCTGGAGTGCAGTGGTACAATTTCGGCTCACTGCAACCTTCACCTCCTGTGTTCAAGAGATTCTCCTGCCTCAGACTTCCAAGTAGCTGGGACTACAGGCGTGCACCACCACACCCAGCTAATTTTTGTATTCTCAGTAGAGATAGGGTTTCACTATGTTGGCCAGGTTGGTCTCAAACTCCTGACCTCAGGTGTTCTACCTGCCTCGGTCTCCCAAAGTGCTGGGATTACAGGCATGAGTCACCATACCTGTCCCCTTCAGTCTTTTAGTGCATTCTGGGGGTAGGAAGGGGCAGGGGACTTCTGCAGAAGACAGACAGAGTGAATAGATGTTTACCATGTACAGGCCCGAGAGGAAGACTGAGACACCTTCCATCCAGAGCGCACGTGAAACATGCAGCCAGAGTACGCTGGGCTGGCCACAGCTGCTCACTTATCTTTAACAATCTAGACAAAATACAGATGGGAAAACCCAGCCTGTGTCTTACAGAGACCTCTAGGGCCTGGGAACAAGACAGGCAAAGATAAAAGCCTTGCTCCCACTCAGGCAATTCCAAAGCGCTAAAAAAAAAACAGGGCACGAGGATGCCAACTGCTGCCTCTCCAGCACTCCTTCCTCTCCTTCTGCCAGGGGCCCAGGCAGAATGCAGACAGTCAGAGGGATGAAGCTGTCTGACCACTGCTTCTTGGGGCAGGATGCACACAGAAACACAATGGTACTGTGACAGAGGCCTGACACAGACCCTGCTGCAAAATGTTTCTGATTCTCCTGACAAGCAAGTGGGGCTGACAGAGCAGGTCCTGTTTTCCTCCTTTAAAGATAGGATTTAAGGGCCAGAAGGGGCAAGGCCAAGACTGGAGCCCAGGAATCTCAGTCCATACCAGGCCAGGTGCTACCCACAGGGCTGATGGACAAAGGGAAATCAAGGTCCAGGGCTTGTGACTAGGCTCTAAAGCCGTTGGCTGAGTCCCCAGTGCCAGCCCTGATGGGAACGAGGGCTGTTCTAGTGCATACAGGCCAGCCTGGCCCCTGCTCACCTTCTTTGCTCTCCAGCCCAGGTTCCCGCAATGAACTGGCAGCAGGAGGCTGGCTCTGGCTGGGACTCTGAGCTGGACTCAGGCTGCTGCCATCTGGCTGGTCCTTGACCCTCATTTCTTCCTGCCAGAGTGTGGACTTGGTGGTAGGGACTTTCTCGGCACTGGGTATGCTGCTGCTGCTGCTGCTGCTGGTGACAGCCACCTTGGCAGGCCCAGGTTCCTGGAGGAGGAGAGAGTGGTGTCTGTGCAGGTGCAGGAGCACACAGCCCAGGCTGGGTGACAGGTCCTGGTTGTCCAGCTATGCAGGGCACCCAGGCCAGCTACACAACCTCAGGGACCTGGAATCTTCAGACAATGCTCCGTAACAGTGGGCCAGGCATTCACAGTGAGACCACAGTTGCTGCTTTGAAATCTGTCATTCCTAGGCATCCAAGACTTGAATAAGATGAGACAGAACAGCGTGAGGAAAGAGAACACACCCTTGAGACACGTCCAGCATCATCTGTAGATCCTTATGCTGAATGTAAGAACAAGTTCACGGCACCCAAGTCTGGGCCAGCCCTGTGGCCTTACCCAGCCTCTGTTTTTTGCTCCTAAGAAGCTAAAATGGAATGCCCAGACGCTATGTGAAGCGAAGAGTCATCAGATGCAAACTAAATGCTATGGTTTCAATGCTGTGTCTCCCCACAACTCATGTGTTGAAATCCCAACCCCCAGGGTGATGGTATCAGGAGGTGGAGCCTTTAGGAGGTGATTAGGTCATGAGAGTTGGAGCCCTCATGTATGGAATTAGTGCCTTCATAGAAGAGCCCTCAGAGAGCTGCCCTGCCCCTTCTAACATCTGAGGACCAGCGAAGGCGCCCTCACTAGATCCCCAAGGTACTAGCACTTTTATCTTAGACTAACCAGCCTGCTGTGAAAAAAATTTCTATTATTTATAAGCTGACCAGTCTGTGGTATTTTATTACAGCAGACAGAACAGACAAAGACACCAAACACCCCATTTGAACCAGTACACAGGCACACATTCACAAATGCAAATACATATTCACATGCACATGCTTTCTCACACTCATAAGCTCATACATGCACAAGCTGGATACAAGCCAGTAGCCAAGATGGAAATCCCCAATCTCTCCAGGTTGTGGAAATGGTATTGCTCCCCGAGGGAGAAGCATTTAGGCAGATGCAGAGTCCAGACAACAGCAGGGCTGTGATCCCTAGCTATTCCACAGTACCAGGTCACAACCTGGGCTCCAACGACCCTGCCCAGAGGGCCGCCAACAGGATGGCTTTGGCCCCTCTCCAGAAGTGAAGCACATCTGAGCTCTCTTGCAAAAGACAAGAGCATGATATACAAGTGCCCACCTCCCACTTCCATCCTGATGGCCAAGCCTCATTTTTAGAAATCCACCTTAGTCCCTCTCTGGCTTGGGCCCTTGGAGAGGGTTGCAGATGACACAGGTTCTTTACATGCATGTGTGTGTGCACACCTGCAGATGCAGCGTCACCACCAGGCTATTTATTAATAGCCTGGCTGGGCTCCATACAGCCAGTTTCACCCATCTACCTCTCAAGGAAGGCCACCGGGGCTGAGAGAAGAGGCAGCGGGCCCATGAGCGCACAGCCAGTGAGGGGCTGCATAGGGGTCTCAGTGTTTCCACCATGTGCCCGAGAAGCAGCAAGGCCATGGGGTTGGGGGACATTGTCTTGGGTGGGGCTCTGGGTCCAAAGCTGTTGGCACTTTTGCAAGGATTCCAGGCCTCATGTACAGGATAAAGGCAGGGAGGCTCTTCCCACAGACCCAGGATGCACACCTGACTGCCTACTTGTCTTAGGGCCGCCAGCAGACAGACTCCCAGACTGAAGGCTCCCTCAGAAGAAGCCAGCTTCTCAGAGGCAAACAGTGAAGGTTTCTCCTGACAAGTTTCCCAAGGGCTCCAATGACCCAAGGGGATGCCACCCCAGGACCACCTGTCCCTGCAGCAAACACGGCACCCTGGGATGCTTACCTATGGGAAACTGGCAGCTGTGCTGGATGCAGAACCACCCGAACTGCCCACCCTGGCAGCAGAGCTTCCCCAAAGCAAAAGCTGCTCTAGAGCCCTGCTTGCCAAGCAGGAACCTCTCTCTGCAGGTGTTTCCAAAGGCTCCCCACTTCCCTAGCAGGAACATGGAACAGGGCAACCGATGGGAAGGAAGGATTCTGACTTGGAGTGGGGGGGTGGCAGTAGACACCCCAGTAAAAAACAGCATTCCTAAGGAAGGAGACACTCACATGGGCCCGGTGGTGCTGTCTTGGCTCACACTGAGGCCTGTGGTTCTACAGGTCTCAGAAGAAAGCCAGAGAAAAGCAGAAGAACCTGGGGGGCCGGGAGATGGAGGAGCTGGCCTCCCTCAGGTCCACCTGCGAAGTGGAGACCTGGGGCCTGGAAACCTGGCTAGAAACACAACTCTGGGCTTTCCACCTGTCTCCATCCTTCTTGCCCTTCATACCTACATGGGTCATCGTTTCCTTCTGCTCCAGGCTCTTTCCTTGAGTCCTAACACAAGTTAAGTAAGAAGCCGCTCCCTGGAGCCCGTGCTTCTCAGACTACAGCCTTTGGAAGCTATGGTTAGGGCCAAACCAGTCTCCTCTCCCAGCCCTAGACTCTGTTGAGACCCCTGCCCTCAGCTGAAAAGCTGTCTGCTGCCCCTGTAGTGTGACCCTTGGCCCCAACTTCTGGAAGCAGAACCTTCCAGAAGGTCCCACCTGAGTTCCTCAACGGCAGAAGCTAATTCTTACTGGGCAGAGTGGACAGCCAATGCTTCAAGCCCTCCGCTGGTTCAGTCTGAAACTCTCCTGGGCCTACACTGGGCCATGGAGAAAGAAATCAAGTATACAGTCTTGGGTTCTCACCTCTACAGGTGCTCTGAAGGTGTGAAGCTTACCCCCAGCCCCATCCTAGGCCTTGAGAATGCCTTTAGCATCAGGCTGCACGCAGAAGGGAGGCCTATCCAGAGACCCCATCTCAACCGCGATCCCTGCTGCTCCTCTGCAGTGCCCCCATGTCACCCCCACAAGACTGCCTTGACAAAGAGATGGTTCCTGATTAAAGTTCAAAGCTTCTGGAAACAAGCAGCCTCAAATGGCATGCTCTCAGGACCAAGGGGTAGAAAGGAGAGACTCTGCAAGGTTGTCTCAGGAAGGGGCTGAGTGCAGAAGGCTGGGACCCCTTCTGAGACCTCAGGGAAGCGGATAACCTACCCACCCTGGGATCATGTGGCTGGCCCCTTCTACCAACCAAAAAGCTGAAGCTTGGTCATGGCTAGCTGTTTTGGGGAGCTGGGTGTCATGAGGGAAGGAGAGTAAGCAAGCTCCCTGGCCTGGGATGAGAGCGGCATCTCCACATGGAGTTACCTTATTGGAGGCAGAAGCTCTGCTTCTGCACTATTTCCAAGGCATCACCATGGAAACACAGCATAACCCTAAACACTGTTATTCTGCCTGTGGTTTTTTTTTTCTCTCAAACCAGGCAGCTTTGGGGGATTTACGTATTAACTGCTGTTCCACGGCAGGCGGCTTTATTTTCTGTCTCCAAGAAGCACTCTGTATTTTTTGCCAACTTCTTGCTAGCTACATCACCTTTCCAGTGGATGTTGGTTTGGATGCCCCCTCCTCCCTTCCTGACCCCAAGATGGAGGGTGGATGACCATGGACTGAGAGTGGCCCAGGCTGATTCCATCAGCAGGAGGGCCAATACAGCAGCCCAGGGCAGGCACATCCAAGGGCAGCCCAAGGGGCTGAGGGGAGGAGGGGGCCCAGGCCAGTGCATGCTCCCCACCTCTGCAGCCCCTGGCTGGCTCTCTTCACTTCTATAGGCCTCTGGCCTTGTGATGCCCAAGGGACCCCCAACCCCACTCCGCTCCCTCTCAGGGTGACTATGAGGCTCAGGACAAAGCAAAGCACTTGGGAACAGTAGTGTATAGTACAGAGGGGAAAGGAATTACATTTACTGAGCACCGATAATCAGTCCAAAACTTCCTTTCATGCTCACAACAATATTGGCAATTAGGCAGCAACAGGCCTGCTTTGCAAGTTGACTACTGAGGCTCAGAAAGGTTACCTCATTCCTCCACGGCCCCAGGAACGTAGGGAGTGTGGTGAGGCAGTGCAGGACCCTTCTATGCTCTAATCCTTGCACACTGGCCAGGGAGGGAAGGAGGATTGTGGCCTGTGGGGAAGAACTGGACCTGGAGGGACCACCCCAGCCAGCCATGCCCTGCTCAGGTCACATGGGAGTTGGAGCAAGGGCCCCTGTGAGCTCCTTATAGGCCACAATACTCCAGGACTCTCCTCCCAATCCTACTGCATCTGGCTGCCTGCAGGGCCACCTGTGGGTGCAGAGTCCTTTTGACTATGGCTGCAGGCTGCCCATGCTGCCCCACCCCAGCTGCCAGCAGAACAGCCAGGAGAGGGGGGTCACACCGGTGTACTGTTGGCTGGCTGGAAACTTCTCTTGGGCAGCCCCAGAGCATACCAGCAAGCCACCCTGTCCTTGTTGTGGGTCCCTGTGGCTCAGTCCCTGCTGTGCAGCCCACAGCAAGGATATGCAGGGTTGATGACTGCCTCAGCCCTGGCCCGACTGTGTCCTCATGCTCCAACCTCTAGGGAGCCCTCACATCTTTGCAAGCCCTGGCTCCACTGAGGGGATGGCACCTGGCAAACCCATTGCCTACCTGCGGTGTGGGGGGTTCCACTTTCCGTTTCTTCTTCTGGTTCTGTTTGTTGGTCCGCGGATAGACCATGAGCATCTCCAGCCACCTGGGAAGACGAAAGGAGATAAAGTACCAGGTAAGACCCTGGCACTTGGAGACTAGAAGCCCTGGCCCTTGCTGGGGTGGTCCAGGCCTCTGGGCACTGAGGAGAGCAGGGTATCATCCCCAGTGAGAGACTGCTGCGCTGGGGCCAGAAGTGCCCACAGGGGAAGCCTGAACGATGACCCTGCCACAACCACAGCAGGCTCAGGGCACAACACAGGCTCTGTGCTAGCAGAAAAGCCAGGCCTGGCCACGGACCTCAGAGCACAGGATGTGTAACTTCCATTACTGACCTATATCCAGGGCCTGGACTTGCCCTAACACTGCTCTCCCAGAGTGGACTTGGTGAGAGCACAGATGGGATATGACTGGGAGCCATTTAGGGCAACAGAGGCAGGTGCTGGCCTTGAGGCGGGAATCTAGGAGTTGTGCTGGCCAAGTTCCTGCAATGGGTCTCCTCAAGGGACTGGAGTGGTGGGTGCTGAACTCCCACAGCCCCTGTAGAGGGAGGGTGCTGGGTACCCCGGCTTTGAGGAAGCCTGGGCAGAGCTGCCCAGGGACCCCATCAGGGCTTGTATGTGCGAAGTTCACTCTGGATAAGCACCAGGGGTGAAGCAAGGGAGCACAGCAAGAGCAGGTGCTGCCAGCAGGAGGACTCTAGATCTGGCTCTGCCACCATCCCACCACAATCTTGGGTAGCTCCCTGCCCCTTAGAGCTTCAGTCTTCTCATTTCTGAAATCAGGAGCTAGATCAGATCATGGCACTACAATGACTACTTCCACCATACAGATTTTTATAACAAACAAAGGAACTAACAGCAGTTGCCTTGCTAGAGCTGCCTGCCAGTCCTGTGGAAGCTGGAGAATGGGGGTGGGAGGAGTGGAGAGCAGTGTAGGTCCTGCCTCTGAAGCCCAAGCTCCAGCCCTGGGCCTGGTTGTGCAAGGGCAGCCCTAGTGTCCTCTCCAGAGTGGAAGGAGCCTCAGAAGACACTGCTCCAGATCTTCCTCCAACACCAGGGTCTGTGCTGGGCCTGTTGGCAGCCTGGGTCTGGGTTGGGGAAGGGAGGGTCTGCACTGCTGCACCCTGCTAGACATCACACGAGTGCAGCACCCAGTAGCACACTGAGCCTGAGCAGGAAAACAGCTCGAGTCTTTTGTGCTAAGGTGTTTCTCTAATTTGAGGTGGAGAGGAGAGGAGGGAAGGGGAAAAGGGATACAGAAGGGAAGAGAGGAAGAGGGTGGGCAGGAGGGAGGGGAGGAGGAGAGTAGGAAGGAAGGAGGAAAGGAAGAGAGAGAAAGATAAAATGAAGGAGGGAAAGAAGGACACACAGACAAAGGGAGGGCCAGTCACAGTCACTGGCTTCTGAGACAGCCTCAGGATGGGTATGCTGTTGACAACTGGTAGCTGCAGAGGCCAGGCTTAATGCAGGGAACCAAAACAACAGAGCTGAGGGGCCACCCTCAGCCCAGCTCAGCCCACAGCCAGTGATGCTGGATTTGCTGAGGATGAATAAATACCTGCACTGCAAAGCCACAGGTCCTGTGGGTCACTCCCCCATGGCCCCAAAACAAGAAAGGAGGGTATGGCCATCTGCAAAGCCAGCAGGCAGGTGGGCCTTCTGAGGGTCCTGAGCCCCTCTCCTCCCTGGTAACATTTCTCACCACGGCTCGCTGGGAGCAGAGGTCCCAGGAAGGGGCCTCACTCATACAAGTGAGGTGTTCCCAAGGCATATGAGGTTAAAAAGGTTTGTCCTTCTGGTCTGCCACGGCAGCTGCCACTTCTCCTGAGCACTCTGAGGGACTATGCCTGCAGAAGGCTGCACTTAAAATTTCACTGAGGGGTGGAGCATGCCGGAGGTGCAGAACCCTGCCAGGTACCCCATACCCCTGCAGACTGGAACCTGGAGGGGAGGGGAGAAGGCTGCACTGCAGGCACTCTGCTGACTATGTGAAGCTGCTGAGCTCTCCTGGGCTGGCTCCAGCAAGCCCAGGACTCAGGAGGAGCCAGGACAGCAGGTGTCCCATGTGGCCTCAGTCCCATTATGCATCTTAGTCTCTGTTCAGACTGGAATCTGTGGCTGGAGTCGCAGAGATGCAGGGTCCAGCAACAGATGATGGAACGTGTCCTCTGCACTTGGATTTCTCACGGAAGCCCAATAGGAAGCATCTAACATCATCCAGATATATTATAAATGTTAATGAAACAAACCCAAAAAGAGAGGAGAGAGGTGAGTGTGAATATGGGACTGGTAGGTGCTGGGGCTCTCCAGCTAGGGAAGGCAGAGCCCAGATGAATGAGAACAGGGGAGTGGGTACGGTTAAAAGGCAGGGCAGGGAGAAGGGAAGTTCAGACTTCACCCAGCTGAGCACAGAAAAGCTCCCTTGCCAACTCCTACCCAAATCCTACTTCATCTAAAAGAGCTGTGTAAAGTGCAGCCCAGCATCTTGGAAGTGGGAACTGGAAAGAGTTGCCAACTTCTTCCACCCAGGCCCAGGAGAGACCCGGCATTCCATGCAGCTGTCAGGGCTATGCAGAGAAGACCTGGGAAGAAGGCTGGGTGGGACTGTCCCCAACCCACCTGCCTGGTGGAAGTATTTGCACCTCCTAAGGGACCAGCTTTGATGTGACCAGAGAGCTTGGACCCAAAATGGTGCTCCAGAGCCTAGGGATGAAGTTACTGGGCAGAGGAGTTATAATTGGCAACAGAGGGAGGCAAGAGAGGGAGCAGAGGAAGGGGGCTGTCAGCAAGACAGAGGAACGGGAGGTGGTGGCAACAGCACTTGTCTCCAGGGTGCACAGGCCACACCTGACTTCCTCACGTAGCAGAGCATCCCAGCTGTGAGAAGGTGAGGAAGTGGCTGCCAGGGGCCCAGGGCAGGCTGCCACGTGAGAACCTGCCTAACATGGCCCACAATCAGGGCAAGGGAAAGGAGAAGAGCCTTGGGCAGTATATTCTGGCTTTGGATATGCCACTGAGCCACCACATATATGGGGCCCCATATCATGTGTACCTGGCACCTTGGTACATTAATGATCTTGTCTACCCATGCTGCATGGGTATGGCAAGCCTGAACATTCAACAGAAGAGAGAGAAGTAGGGGGCTCAGGATGGAGTGAGGACCTCTGGCAGGACTTAAGCTGCCTGCTGGAGGCAGTTCAAATGCTAAACATCACCCTCTCTTCATACCACATGGTATGACACATACCTCTCTGGCCTGGTCCCAGAACCATCCCTGCTCCAGACACTCCCCAGCCTGCCCTGGAGACCCAGAACTCCCGTCTGTCCCACCTGTTACCTACACCCTGTCTGGGACCTAGCTCCTGTGGAAAGGGTGAGGGTTTCCTGGGGAAGCTACCTAGCAGAGGGAGCCTCAATTGTGTCCTGCCAGGCCAGCACCAGCAACAGGTGTGAGCCAGGAAGTACAGAAGATGCCCTAGGCCAGGTTCCCATCTCCAGACCCTGGGTCTTCTCGACTGTATCATGAGGGCTCTTCAGAAGCCCTTGACATTCTTGATCATATGGCTCTGGACTAAGATCAGGGGAGACACAAGTGCTCCTTCAGCTTGGCTCCAGGTGCTCAGAAATGCAAACCTGCCTCTCCTCCAGGGGAGGACTCTAGGACAGGGCACACCTGAGTAGAGAGCACCCTGGGGCCCAGCACTGGCTCCTGGATGCCTTGCCACGTGGCCCTGGACTTCAGGCTGTGCTTATTCACCATGCTTGGCCAGGCTGCAGCTGAGAGGCTAAAGCAAGACTGGTGTTCCGAGTCGTCCATATGTTCAAACCCAAGGGCTCCATATTCCTGAATCCCTCTACTCTGTACTGCTAGTCAGCCTGGCTCAGCAAGCCCCAGGTTTACTTCTTCCCAGAGCTTCTTAGACTCATGTGCCTCCTCCTCAGCCTTAAACAAGACAGGGATTCTCAGAGATCCAGTTTCTGAGTTCCTCTCAGGCCCAATCAGCCTGTTCACCTCCAAGGACCACATACAGCTTTTCACCACAGCCCAGGCCATGCGGGTAGCAAAGAATCCCGTTAGACTGGGAGCTCTGGGAGGGCAAATGCTGCCCTGGGTCCAGGAACACAGCGCACAGGTCCCTAGACTATGGGCTCTTTCTCAACCTGAGCTGGTCTGCTACTCTCAGGGGACCTGGGTGAGCAAGAGACTTATTCATCCTCTCCACTCACAGAAATCAGTCTGTGCAGTGGCAGCAGTGTGGCCCGGGTGTGAGGTGCTGGGGATATGACTGAGACACCCCGTGTCCCTGCCACCACTGAGACACATGTGGACACAGCAGATAACCTGGTGCTTTCATAGGTGGTAGAGCCCAGCACCCACCCTGGAAGGAAGAGCAGTCACCCCAGACTGGGGGAGGGTGTGCCCAGGTCATGTGCTTTGGGGAGTGATCCCCTTCCAGGTCGAGGGGCAGGTGAGTTGGGGGTGTGGTGCGTGCAAAGGTGGAGAGGCCCAAGGAGGGTAAGGCGGCCAGAGCCAAGAGGGGCCCCCAGAGTCTGCAGGTGGAATGGCAGATGTCCTGGTTTCTGGTGTGCTGAGCAGATCTCAGCGGATTTCTGTCTCTGACAACAGAGACAGAGCCCAGGAATAGAAGTACATAAGGAAGCAGACAACATCGACACCGCCACAGTAGCATGTGGCCCATCTGGTATTGGCCCCGCATCAGGTGGTGACGCCTCGTTCCACAGCGCCAGCAGACTCACCCGCTGACTATCTCCTTGGTCTCCGCTCGGATGAAATGCTCCTTCTCAGGCGTCAGAATGCACAGGGAGAACTTCTGGCCCGTGCGGCCCTCCCCATCCACCACATCTGTGCACTGGTTCATGTTGATGGTACCCTGAGGCAGGGTTGTGGGCTACAAGAAGGCAGCAGAGAGTCACCCAGAGGCCAGCCAACGGGGCCATAGATGTCCCACAGCCCGAGGCCATTCCTGAACCTCCCAGCCTGTGGGGCCCCCATGTGCGCTCTCCCTCGCCCCAGCCCCATTCCTCTTCTTTTGTGTTCATCCCAGGGAAGACGGGAACAGGCCTGGCCTTCTCCAGAGGACACCCAGTTAAACACTCCTCCTATGTGGAGAGTGATATCCCACTTGCACTGGAGGTGGTGTGCAGGCTAGGACAAGGTGGGGACAGCTGGAGTGACAGGGGCAGCCGAGATCCTGGTCTCAGAGGGGCTGCTGATCCCACAGAGAAGCAAGAAAAAGCTCCAAAGGAGGCAGTTTAAAAACAGCAGGGTTATTTTTAGAGGCAAGGAGGGGGCCAGAGAGAAGCCACATCCTTGAGAGCAGGCTGTGGGGTGGGTGCACCATGCGTTCTTTAGAGGCGGCCAAGGAGCAAACCCGGCAGCCTGGCCCATGGCACCTTCCCAGGCCCAGGGCCGAGCCCAGCAAAGGCTGCCACGCCAGCTCTGGCAGGGTAAACAGTGACTTTTTTTTCTCACAACAGAAGCTGTTAGACACTGAAATTAGAGACAAAAAACCAAAAGCAGGAAAGGAAGCCTTTAAGAAATCCCTACTGAGGTGAAGAGCTAGACTTGTTTATCCCCGTGCCCTCTGGCCTCTTTCTTACTCTCCCAACATAAGGATGCTTTGGGAAAGCGGATGGGTCGCTATGACCAGCACACGAGGGGTGCTCCTGTCCTTAATACCCTCCACACTGATTCCACCCCACTGTTAGGCAGCTGCTGCTTCTCCACCGAGCACCCCCAACAGCCCACCATTTCCTTGGTCTCATTCTTGAAGAAACAGAAGACGCTTCTGATCCATCTGAGGGGTGGGCTGCAGTTGGGCTGCCTTCTACCCAGAGGTCTAGAAGGTTCCTACCACCATCCAGCCTCAAGCTCCTTGCCGACAGTCAACGGGGACTTGGTCTGAAGAGCAGGATGCTGGGTCTGGTGCCCACACTGAGCTCAGACCAACTACTCTCCACACCCCCGACCTTCTTTCTCTGTCAGATGCAGGTTAGGTGCAACCTCCCTGTCCCCCCAGCTCAAGCTCCTGTGATCTTCCTGTTAATTCCTCTGATCCACTTGCCACCCCTTTCTACAGCCCCTGATGCCTGCCTGCAGGAGTCAGACTCGAGGGCTGCTGGCTTTGCACAGCCCTTGCCTACGTGGCTGCTGGCTCTTTCCTCCATAGTTAAGTGCCCACCTCTAAGAAGCCTTTCCCTGTGGGGTCTCTGGACTCAGCCATGCCCTGTGGGCCCAGCTCAGAATGGGGGTGGCATAGCAGGTGGGATGGAGGTTGAGCTCACAGGAAAGCCTCTTCAGTGGTTTCACCCTTTCAGCACACACCCTTGTTATCCTGCCTCAACACTGATCGTAGGGGGACATCAGGAGGAGCCACATTCAAGCCTAGCTCAGTGTTCTATCCATCAGTGGAGTGGCCTGCAGGTGCCTCTTCCAGACACCCTTGGAGGGTCCTTGAGAAGGAGCCAGGAAAGGGAGATAGGTGGGTTTGCTCTGCAACCAAGCAGCGGGTGTTTCCGGAGGAGGAGTGGGTAGAGGAGGCAGCCTCGGACCCTATCTTTATGTTAGTCCAGGAGGCCTGCATCCAACCCCCTGCCATCTTCTGACTGGGGAGGCCCACACTGAGTGCTGTGGCCACAGGCACAGGACAGGTGGGCCTTCCCACCCAGGGCAGGGGTCATGGCCTTCCCAATCTCCTCTCCAGCTCCAGCTCCTTTACTCTGTTCGACAGAGGTTCTCATCCTGGGCCTCCTGACATGGTGTAGGTGCCTGCCTGAACCCTCTGGGCAAATGAAGGGTTGCTCTGACTTCCCTTAGAGCCCAAAATCCCCATGCAAAAGCACAACCCACCCCCACCTCCCCAGACAAGGCATCCTGTTTCTCTGAGGTGGACCCTCTTATTTGTTAATTGAGGAAACTCCACAGACCATAGTGAGGACTGGATGGCATGAAGCAGTAAAGTGCCCAGTGCACTCGGTACCAGAGTGAGCCATTGTGGAGGACCCCTGTGGAGGCAGAGGGGCTTTCCCAAGGCAGCTCTTCCTCTCTGGTCTTTGACTCCCACCCTGGTCCTTGAGACCGTGGTCTCACGATGCCGATAGTGCAGGCCCTGGAGGAGCTACGTGTCCATACCATGATGCCAGTCTATTATGAGCGTGCATGCATGTGCACACACATGTTAGACGGAATATATCAACAGAAATTCCAATATTTTCTTCTCATGGGATCATCCACTGGGCCCCTGGAGGCACAGCACAGGCCCCACTTTGAGGCCACCATTCCAGGGTTCAGTGTCACCAAATTGCTCACTGTCCCTGAAGCCCGTTTGTCTGGACACCTGGCCCCCAGCCAAAGCCCCTGCTCTGCTGCTGAACGTGATTGTGTCTCAGTCTCACCGAGTATGAAAAAATGTCTACCATGTCTCCACCTCTTTAGGCCTCAGTTTCCTCATGTATAAAATGAGGGTTATATCTCCTTCCAAAAAGGATTTCAGAAACGTTAATAAAAGGCAAAAACATGCCAAGCTGCGCCAGGACTGAAGGAAATTAGTAATTAACTACCTGTGTGTCAAGATCTCACAGTTACAATCTCTTCAGCATTACTTACTGCGAGGTGGGCATCACGTAACCCTATCACACACGAAGAACGGAGAGCAAACGGGGGTAAATAACAATTATCAAAGAAGAGCCCAATCTATTTCCACGAAGGAGGAAAGAAAACTTCCTGCTTTTAATCAGATGATCTCATTTTTATTTAATCCTGGTATTAATTTTTCATTTTTTTTTTCTCTGATACTAACTCCAGGTAAACTTTTTTGTTTTTCTTTTTTTTGAGATGGAGTCTCACTCTGTCGCCCAGGCTGGAGTGCAGTGGTGCAATCTTCGCTCACTGCAACTTCTGCCTCCTGGGTTCAAGTGATTCTTGTGCTTCAGCCTCCCGATTAGCTGGGACTACAGGTGCATGCCACCACGCTGAGCTAATTTTTGTATTTTTAGTAGAGATGAGGTTTCACCATGTTGGCCAAGATGGTCTCGAACTCCTGACATCAACTGATCTCTGCCTGCTTCAGCCTCCCAAAGTGTTGGCATTACAGGCAGGAGCCACTGTGCCTGGCTTAACTTATTCTTTTTAACAACAGCTGTACTGAGATATAATTCACATACAATTTACCTAAAGAGTACAGTTCAATGGCTTTTAGCATCATGTTCACAGAGCTGTAAAGCAATCAAGTGCAGATCATTTCCATCATCCCCTGAAACACTTGGACCATTCAGTCACTTTCCTTTGACACCTGTCTCGACCCCAGCAACTGCAACCTGCTTTCTGCCTCTGTGGATGTACCTCTTCTGGATACCCTGTATAAATGGAAAATTCTGGCTTCCATTTAGCATATTTTTGAGGTTCCTCCACATTACAGCATCTGCCAGTCTTTCAATCCTTTTTACAGCTGAATAACGTTCCACTGTGTGGCTATACGGCATTTTGTGTATCTATTCATCTGTTGATGGACGTTTGGACTGTTTCCATCTTTTGGCTACTGTGTATAGTGCTGCTGTGCACATTCCTGTACAGTGTTCGTGTGCTCTCATTTCTCTTGGGTGTGTACCTAGGAGCAGAAGTGCTGGGTCATATAGAAACTATATGTTTAACTCTGAGGAGCTGCCAGACTATTTCCCAAAGTGGCTGTTCCATTTCACATTCCCACCAGCACTGTGTGAGGGCCTGGGACTAACTTTTTAAATTGTATTATGCGCTGCTTCTATAACCAGCACTCTTGGAAGACAGGTCCAGGTACATACTGAGGACCTGCTATGAAAGTAGCTCCCTTCAACTGTGGAGAGAAAGGAATGCTTATACACTGTTGGTGGGAGTGTCAATTAGTTTAGCCATTGTGGAAGACAGTATGGCCATTCCTCAAAGACCTAAAGATAGAAATACCATTTGATCCAGCAATGCCATTACTGGGTATATACCCAAAGGAATATAAGTCGTTATATTATAAAGATACATGCATACCAATGTTCATTGTAGCACTATTCACAATAGCAAAAACATAGAATCAACCTAAATGCTCATCAATGATCTAGACCAGATAAAGAAAATGTGATATACATACACCATGGAATACTATGCAGCCTATAAAAAGAATGAGATCATATCCTTTGCAGGGATATGGATGGAGCCGGAGGCCACTATCTTTAGCAATGAACACAGAAACAGAAAACCACATAGTGTATGCTCTCACCTGTAAGTGGGAGCTAAATGATGAGAACACAGACGCATGGAAGGAAACAACACACACTGGGGCCTTTCGGAGGGTGGAGGGTGGGAAGAGGGAAACATTAGGAAAAGTAACTAATGGGTATCAGGCTTAATACCTGGGTGACAAAACAATCTGTACAACAAACCCCTACGACACAAGTATACCTATGTAACAAACCCGCACTTGTACCCCTGAACTTAAAAAAAGAAAAGAAAAGAAAATGGCTTCCTTTAAGTCTCAGTAGCGCAGTGTTCCCCCCCCACTGCCGCCGACGGGGGAAGCAGCAATGACAGCACCAGCACGGGCACGGAGCACAATGCTGCTCACATTTGCGCTCATGCCCTGAATACCAGGCACTGCTGCAAACTCTTCCCCTGTGTCCCCTCACTGAACATTCCGAACACACTGTGAGGCAGGCACTACTGTCACCCCCATCCCAAAGACAAGGGAGCGGGCCGCTGAGAAGCTAAGTGCAGTCATGCACCGCATATAGTGTTAGTCAACAGGGCCCTCTATTTCTGCTGTATATGGACACATAAATACTTGCCACTGTGTTATAACCACCTACAGTACAGTATGTGCTGTACAGGTTTATGGCTTCAGAGCAACAGACTCTACCACACAGCCTAGGTGCGCAGTAAGCTGTGCTGTCTGGCTTTGTGTAAGCGCACTCTAGGATACTTACATGAGGACAAAACTGCCTAAGGATGCATTTCTCAGGATGTGTGCCTGTCGTTAAACAACACAGGACCGTAATTTAGATCTAAGGTAACAATGCTAGGGAGTAACCATGCCAGGATTCAAACCCAGGCACTCTGGTTCCAGAGCTGGTCCCCTTGCTGCTCTGGAACTCAGCAGCATTTCCAGTGCTTACAAGGCTGGAGCAGATTCAACCAATGGCTCCAGGGAGCCCCTCAGCCAGCACCTCTTCCCTGTCCTGCCTCTGCCTAGTGGGGTAGGACACACCCATCTATGTCTGGCTAGGCCTGAACCTTGTGCTGTAAGAGTAAGGGCAAATATCTAGGCTGTAACCCAAATCCAGCCAGAGAGAACGCCTCAGCTCTAACGCCATCAGCAAAGCAGCTCTGACGAGCTCCCTGCCCTAATTCCATGCCTCCAGGGGCCAGGAATCCAGGTTTCCTAGGAGGCCGAGTTTCACCTAGTTTTGCTGGACTCATTTTCCAAAAAAGAGATGCTCTCTGTAGGACACTGACTCTACTATGTCACTAAGTTATGGGTTCAGCCACCACATAGCCCTCCAGCTATCTGGAGCCTCGGGTCCTCTTCTGGGCTCCACTGTACCCCAGTTAAGAGGGCAGAGTTGCTACAGGCTGCAGATTGTTTATGCAGGAGGACATAGGACAAAGCCTTCTCTCCAAAGAGATCAGCACACCCTGCCCCCTCTGCCTGTCCTCTGTCCACGGGCCCACAGGAGGCCGGAAGCTCTGTGCACTGTAGCCAGGGCATCTGTCAGAGGCCAGAGTGACCTCCCTAGGTTAGGATAATATAGCTACAGCAGCCTCTCCGCCTGGGGACCCTCAGCCACACCCCTGGCCCAAGCAGGTGCACTTTTGGGAAAACTGGCCTTTGTTTCTTACTGACCCGGTAACTGTGGGAAGGCAAGCTTCTAAGAGCCAGAGAGAAGCAAGAGGAAAGTAGGCAGAAATACAGTGAGGGGCTGTTTGGTGTTATCAGGCAGCTGCTGTCAGAGAACCAGTCACACGTGAGACGTGGGCGGGAGTCTTCCCTTTATCCCCGAATCCCTCATTCAGACTGTAAAATAGAGACCCACAAAAACAAAGTCTTTCCCCCAGGGCAAAAAATTACCCCCAAAATCTCAAGGTCAGAATGGGTATTCCAGGGTGAAGCCTGACGTCCCCCCACGCCTGAGGTCCTGAGACAGCGTATTTCACAAACTCATCCAACCATGCTCACAAGGAACACAGCATTCACACCATGATGAGCACACACACAAGTGCACACATGCACATGAAATGGAAATGGCGAGTCAGCATTTCTACCACGTGCATTGCATTTACTATTTTTTCATACGCATGGCGACCCACTGCAGGAATGTGAAAAGCTTTGCCTGAAAACCTTGGTGCTGAGTGGTCACCTCGCTCATCTGCACACTGCCAGGGACAGATGGCTCAGCCTGTTCCGGAGAGCGCACAGGGAATTGCCTTGCCAGAGAAGTGGGAAGTGCATCCAGCAATTCCAGGGTGCTCACTGTGGCCAGGTCCTGAGTAGCTACAGGTACTGACAGCTTCAGGAAGCAGGCACATCACTGTCCCGACCTCCAGATCTGCAGGCTGGGGGTCCAAGTGGTTATGGGACATGGTGCTCTATGGGGCCAGCCAGAACAAGTCTGGTCCTCTCTGACTGGCACCCCTGCCCCTCTCTCCTTGGCATCTTTCCTCCCTGGACTTTGCAACTGTTTGCACAAAGTTATGTCTAAGTTTATCAGAGAAACTGCAGGCAGAGCCACCCGGCCCGGACCACGTGGAGACTTGCACGGCCCTGCTTTTAGTCTGGTCCTTCACTGAGCTATGGCCTGATCAGACAGCGCTAGGCAGGAACACCAACTCCCTCCTCCCTTGGGCTGGTGGGCTGTGCTGCAGACTTGGTCTGGCTGCTTCCTTTCTTTGGAATTCAGGAGGTTGGCTCCAGAGTTTTCTCAGGAAGGAACACAGCCCTTGGGGAGCACTAGCTAAGTACAGTTCCCAGGTGCCCCAGAACCCACATCCTGGGAGGCATAACACATGAGCTGGTCTCCCTGGCCTGTGCTGTAGGTCTACCCTGGGTGGCCCTGGCTGGCCAAGGCTACCTAGGGTCCTGGGAAGCTCATGAGGGCTGCATGGCTGGCCCAGGTCAAGGGTGGTCTCCCGGCTCTTCTTGCTGCAGCCAAACTGATTCTAGGAGCGCAATCTAACAAATCACAAGCCCCTCTCTTTTGAGGAGGCGCTGGTGACCACCCCAAAGGCCATCAGGTGTAGAATGGGCACTTAACTCTTGGCCCAAAGTCCCTCTGGGGCTGCAGGCCTCCCCAGTGAGCAGCACACTCTGCAGCCAGATATCCCCAAAGCCTAGGTTCTCTGAGAAAACTGTAAAGAGCCTCAGAAAAGGGGTCACAAGCCCATGCAGACCTACTGTAAGCAAACCTTCTGCCTGGCCTCTGTGCCACAACTCAGAGAAGTGTTAGGCCAACCATACCTAGGGACTGACAAAGGGACATAGCAGGTGCCTGCCAGGCAGAACTCCCTTCCCTCTTCCCAGTTGTCTCTGCCAGTCCTGGTGTCTTCCACAGTCCGTGTGGTTCAAAGGGCATTTCCACAATCATCTACCATACTGTAGCCTCCCGGGGCTGCATGGAACAGCCCCTAGGCTGGGCTGAGCCCTCATCCCAATGTCTGTCCTCAGGGGCCAGGTCTGATTCCAGTCATATCACCTCCTTGGGAAGGGAGCCATGATTCTGCACTCTTCCAGATCCTTCAGGTGTCCCACATGAAACCTGCATGTTATGACCTGTCAGACCCTAGGGAGGGTCCTGCAGCCCCAGACGGACTTTGGGCCAAGAGTTAGGAGCCCATCCTACACCTGATGGCCTTTGGAGTGGTCACCAAACCCTAACCTCAAAAGAGAAGCTTGTGATTTGTTAGATCAGGCTCCTAGAAGAAATTTGGCTGCAGCAAGACGAGCTGGGAGACCACCTCATGACCTGGGCCAGCCACACAGCCCCGATGAGCCTCCCAGGACCCTAGGTAGCCTTGGCCAGCCAGGGCCACCCAGGCTGGGGAGACCAGCTCATGGGGCTTCCATCAGCCCAGGACAGGAGGGAGAGCTGGAGCCACAAACCACTGCTCTCCCAGCTGTTTCCCTCTGCAGAAGTTCTGAGATCTAAGGTAGACTTTAAGCTTTCTGTTTTCAGAGCTCTCTAGCCAAGAACAGCCTACCCTTGGAGTCAAGTCCTAGCTCCACACTCACTAGCTCTGTGATTCTGGGTAAGTTTCAAATTGTGAGCCTCAGTTTTCCTAATGTAAAATGGTAGTAAATATAGGCTTCATTTTGATTGTAAAATGATGTAGCTATTATGGGAAAGTTTAGTAGTTCCTCAAAAAATTACAGAGTTTCCATATGACCCAACAATTCGATTACTGGATATATACCCAAAGAACTGAAGACAGGTGCTCGAACAAAAACATGTACACAAATCTATCACAGCAGCATAATTCACGATAGCCACAAGGTGGAAACAACCCAAATGTCCATCAGTGGATGAATGGATAGACAAAATGCAATATTCATACAATGGAATATTATCTTACTCAGCCACAAAAAGAATAAAATCTTGACACATGCTCCAACATGGGCAAACCTTGGAAACATCACACTAAGTGAATGCAGCCAGCCACAAAAGGACACATACTGTGTGCATCCATCTTGATGACATGTTCAGACAAGGCCAACCCATAGAGAAAAAGCAGAGGAGTGGTTGCTAGGGCTGGGGGAAGTGAATGAGGAGTGGCCTAATGTGTAGGGATTTCCCTTTGGGGTGATAATCTACCCTCTTCTGTCACAAGACTACAGACGATATTGCACAGCTGAAGCAGGACTTGGGCTCAGGTTTGGGCTGGCACATCCGTGCGGTCCCCTCTGCTTCTCAGAGCACATCACCACTCTCCTACCAGGCAAGGGTGGTGGTCAGAAGCCAACAAGTTCAACAACTTTCCTTGAACGCTTGGGAAAAAGGGAGGACAGTGTCAGGCATGTTCCGTCTCCTACCCTGGGGCAGAGAGGCAGGGCTCAGTGGAATGAGGAGCTCTGGGCATCACAGGCCACCCTCTCCCTCAAGGGGAGGAGGCGCATCCTCTATGCAGTGGCCACGGCCAGCTGCTTGTGCTAAGATGGCTGATGAAGGCTCTTGAAAACAATGGGCCAAGCCGAGGGGTCAATCTAAAGACAGCTAAGTACCTAGTAGATTCTCTGTGCTCCTCTCGGGCCCTTGCCTTGGGACCCGGGGGAGCACCACAGGCTGGTTTCCCAAGCCACATTCCAGGGAAGAACAGGGTCTGCCCCTCTGCTAAGCCCTAGGTCAACAGCAACTGGCCCCAGATGCCTAACTCTTGTGATTCTGGGCAGGTCGAAAATTGTGAGCCTCAGCTTCCCTAATGCAAAATGGTAGTAAATATAGGCCTCATTTTAATTGTAAAATGGTATAAAATACATTTCTGACTGCTCTCCCCAGCTGCAGATACTCACAGGCCAGGCCCTTCCCCAGTGCCCACCATTACAGACTGGAGACTGGCAGGAGAGAGGCCTCAGACCTGTGATTCTGGGAGTTCCATGGAAGGCTTGGTCAGACACACCCAGCTGGGAACACTTGGTACACGGTGAAGAGGCCCATGAGCTCTACCCTACAGGCACAGTGGCACTCGGAGCCTCAGAACGGTTCAATAGAAACAGCCCCAGAACCATTCTTCTTCAGCACACATCTAGCCAGGCCATCCCCCAACTCAACGGCTCCAACAGCTCCAACAGCTGCCAGCCCAAGCTCTGTTCCCTGCACCAACTGCCCCACCTTGCCTCCTGGACCTGCTTGCCCCACGGCTACCCGCTGCACAGCACAGCCTCCTTTATCACTGCCCTGCCAGAGAGGCCTGCCTGGCATCCTCCCCTCCTGGATCTCTGTCCTGTGCTCCCTGAAGGGAGGCCCTGGGCAGAGGCCATGGCCCACCTGCAGGTCTGCCCAACTGCTCTGCATACTAAGCTGAGAGGTGCTTGATAAAACTCACTGTATTTACTCTATACACCTAGGTCAGTACCTTCTAATAAGAGCTTCAGTAAACATTTCTGAATGATGGAACAAGCCAACCCTGCTAGATTTATATTATAGAATTATAATATAAATATTTGATTTATTTATATATGTGGTAAGTTTTATTTATAAAATAGAAACCATCAACTTTACCAAAATCCTATATTCATTAAGGTTTAACAGGATGACATTTGTACAAAGATCAGACAGTGACATGCTCTGCAAGGCATGAGGTGGAGAAGCAGCCTGGAAAGAGATGCAGGCCCCTGAGGAATGGCCTTCCCATGATCAGTAGCTAGGCCAAGGCCATGGTGTTGGTCTGCAGCCACCACCCCGGCCTTGGGCCAAGGACTCTGCTGCAACCGGCAGATGGTAAAGTTGTGAGATGATATTGCATGACTCAATTTACACAAAACATCCAGGACAGGCTAATCGAAAAAGAGGAAAAGCAGAGGAGTGGTTGCCAGGGGCTTTGGGGAGGGTAGGATTGGGGGTGGCAGCTAAGGGGTGCAGGGTTTGTTTGGGGGTTGATGAAAAATGTTCTGAAATTAGATTGTGTTGGTGGTTGCATAACCATGTGAATATCCTAAAAGACAATGACTTGTACACTTCAAACAAAACAAAACATGAACATTGCACAGATAATAGGGAAAAACCACTGGCTCAGCAGCAAGCAGGCCAGGCCCTTCTCAGCGGGCCTTTATGGCTTCATCAGGAGAGAGAGCTCGCCTCCCTGCCTAGCCAGGCCTGGAAGGCACTCTACACCCCACCGCTCCCCTAAGGTCTGGATGTGGAAATTGAGGCCCAGGCTTCCTAACTCCTAGCCCACCATAGCACGCCACCTCTACCACAGAAGCAGCAGGGACCATGTAGCCAGGACCAAAATCCCGAGGCCCTACCTTTCTTTCTCTCTACTGGGATGTGACAGTGAGCATCACCGCAGAGGCAGAGCTATTGCTCCCATTCCAAGGAGGCCCTCTTTTAAGATTCAGCTCTGGCCCTAGAGACAGTGTGAGGTTTCTGAGGCATTCGTGGATTAATAGGAGGGGGCCTCCAAGACGTGACCATCTGTTAATCCCAGGAGCAACAGTGTAGTGTGGGCCCCATACCAGCCTTGGTGCTGCAGTGGATGGGCTGGGCCTTCTGCTGCAAGGGACTTTGTTAAGATGCTGTGGAAATGACCCATTCAGGGCTTTCCCAGGGGCATAGTTAGAACTGCTAAACTACTTTTTTTTTTAGGGAGAAAAGAACAAAACAAGGACCTTTTTCACTTGCTACCAAGACCAGGAAGTTCCTCCTCACACCTGCTGTGCCAGGCTGGCCTGCTGGCTCTGACCACTGCCTAGGCAGCAAGATTACCTAGGCCCCCGCCAAGTGGCCAAGGGCCCTCTGCCAGAGGAGCTTCCCTTGGAAGCCCTCACCCAGCTAAGGCCCACTTTCCTCCTAAAACTGGTACATGGGTAGATAGGAAGGGGGTGGGAGAGGCATGTGAACTGGGGAACAACAGCTTTTCACTCCCCTCACCCACCACAATGGTCAGCTTGCAGGATCTACCAATCAAGGGTTACACTATACCATGTACGACAATGAATTAAAAATGGAGCAGATACCTCAATGAATTAAAAATGGAACAGATACTGCGAGAACAAAAGCTATAAAATGCATGGAAGACCTAGGAGAAAAGCCCCATAACATTGGATTTAGCAACAACTTCTTGGATATGACACCAAAAGCACAAGCAACAACAACAACAACAAAATAAACTAGACTTCATCAAAATTGAAAACCTTTGTATATCTAAGGACACTATCAAGAGAGTGAAAAGGTAACCCAGGGAAGGGAAGGGAATACTTGCAAATCATATATCTGATAAAGTATTAGTATCTAGAATAAAGAGCTCCTACTAAAACTTAACAACACAAAACAATTAAAAATAGACAAAGGATGTGAATATACATTTCTCCAACAGAGATATACAAACGGCCAAGACACACATAAAAAGGTGCTGAACATCTTTAGTCATTAGAAAATGCAAGTCACCTAGCACTTCAGAAAGCCAAAGTAGGATTGCTTGAGGCCAGAAGTTTGAGACCAACCTGGGCAAGATAGTGAACTGCATCTCTAAAAAAAATAAAAAAACCAAATAGCCAGGTGCAGTGGTTCTATAGTCCCAGTTACTCGGGAGCAAGGAGGATCCCTTGAGCCCACGAGTTTGAGGTTGCAGTAAGCTGTGATGGCACCACTGTACTTCAACCTGGGCAACAGAGTGAGACCCTGTCTCTTAAGAAAAAAAAAAAAAAAGAAAGAAAGAAAGAAAAGAAAATGCAAATCAAATCTGCCAAGTCACACTCACTAGGGTAGAGATTATTAAAAAAAAACAGAAAACTACAAGTGTTGGTGAAGACATGGAGCAACTGGAACCATGGTAGAGCCAATCTGAATAGCAGTATGGAACGTCCTAAAAAAATTCAACTGGTCTTTATAGATTTGCTGTTTCATCCAGCAATTACTCTTGTAGGTATATACCCAGAGGAGCTGAATGCAGGGACTCAAGCAGATATTTGTACATCCCTGTTCCATGGCAGCGTTATTCACAATAGCCAAGAGGTGGAAACAACTCCAGTCTTCACCAATAGATGGAATGAATAAACAAATTGTAGTATGTACATATACTACAATATAATTAAGCCACAAAAAGAAATGAAATTCTGGTATGTGTCATACTATGGATGAATCTTGAAAACATTATGCTAAGTGCAATAAGCCAGTCACAAAAGGACAGATACTACATGATTCTACTTATGTGAGGTACCCAAAGTAGTCAAATTCATAGACAGCAGAATGGTGGTTGCCAGGGTGAGAACAGGTACTGCCAACTTTCTTTTTTTAAAATTCTGTACATGACCTATACCCCAGCTACTTTTCTCTGATATTTCTGTCCCTGTCTTCATAGAAAACAGACCCTTTAGGGCTATACCGCTAGATGGGGAGGGCAGGCAGGGATGCCAGTCAGTGGAAGAAGAGACTGCAGGACAGGCCACGAGCTGTCTGCAAGGGCAGCCCCAAGTTCCCACTCCCAGGGCATGAAACAGTTCCAGCCCCAACCCAGAGGAGTCCCCAAGTAGACAGCTCCCAAAGCTCATGGGAGCTAGTGAGACCTCAAGTTCCATCCGAGCTGTCTGAGCTAGGAGGGCCGCTGGGAGAGAGCCCAGAACGGAGAACACCTCATTGGCCTCCTATGGCCAGGGAGAAAGGACAGAGTGAGTTGGCTATGTCACCAGCAGAAATGCCCAGCCTCTCCCAAGGCTCATGTGCCTCTGAGTGGAGATGGGACGCAATACATGAACAGCCTCAGAGCCGCCCCGTCCTCCCCCCACCTAGTGCCACTGGCTGCCCTGAAATGCCTTTGTCCAGAGGCACCAACCCACAGCTCAGTCGTAGCCCTGTCCTCAGGAGGCTGTCCTCCTCCTGCAGAGCTGGGCTCCCCTTAAAAGGGTAGAGGGGAGGAGTCTGAGAATAAGTGGAACTCAGCTCATCAGAGCGATGAACCATGCAGAGGGTCCTGAGTGAGCCCCACAGGAGCAGACAGCAGGAGCCAGGGCTGTTCCACATACAGGGAACAGAAGCTGCTGGGGAGGGGCTAGGGCTATGGGGCAGGGCCACCATCCCCCAAATCTTTCAACTCCATGGCAGCCACTGGACATCAGGCTTGGGATCACAGTGATGAGGAAAACATGGAGCCTGCCACAGACTTCATGATCCGGGAGGAAAAGACACAACCGCTGAGAGATGAGCACTTGTGGGATGCAGGGGCGAGTAGGCCTGGTTTGGAAGATTCAGATATCTTAAGGCGGCTCCAGGCACAAGGCTTGAGACTTGTCCTGGGAGATCCCGACAGAAAGAGCTAGGTCCATGGAGCGGGAAGGCAGAGACAGAGTTCAGCTGGAGACAAGAAAGGGGAGTTACCCAGGCCTTTCACATAAACACGTTCTGTCCCACAAGTATGAGGTGCATCGCTGCCACTGCATACACAGGGACACCAGCAGGACAAGCACAGCAGCATGCCTAAGGTGGACCATGCTGCCCGCAGCACCTGCACACCTGGTGAACATTATTATTTACCCAGCAACTGCTCTGTGCAGTGCCAATGACCATCATGCGACAGTGAATAAAACTGATGAAACCTGGTCTGGACGGCTGTCCTTCCAGAGCAGTCAGGCAAGCTCAACAAATAGCAGGGTGGGTGGGTAGCATGCCACAAAGTGGGGAAGGGCCTCAGTGAGAAGCCAGCAGACACAGTGGGAGAGGCCTCCTGGGGACAGAGTGAGCGAGCAGTGCTGGGGAAGGTGACCCTGCTCAAGGGATCCTGGGTACAGGTCTAACCAGACATCACACTCAGGAAGGTAGGAGGCTGCCTGCTGCTGGCACTGCCCGTGACGGCCGAGTCAGTCCGCAGTTCCTACTTGGTCCTGCTGTCTTTGTTTAACAGGTAGAAGTGTCTGAACAATGTCCTACAACTACAGAACATGTGGTCCTGAGAGGGACGCCAGCTTCAGCCTCCATAGCTATTCCCCAGCACGGTCTCTCAGGTGCCACCCGTTGCCAGGTCTCCCTCCTCAGCAGACGCAGAAAACAGAGCCCCCTGGACACATGGGCCAGTAGGCAGATGCCCAGGCCACAGGGAAGATGGTGGAAAGCCCCTGGCAAGGCTCCTGTCACGGCCTGAGCCCCCACTTCCTAGCTTTCCTCTCATGATCTGGGTCCCCAGGCCTGCCTCAGGCAGGATACCTGCTGGGGGCCTCCATGGCCAGGGTGCTGGTCTTCCCTGTCCTTAAGGGCAAGTCCACTGGCACTTCCTTTCCAGGTCCTTCTTGGCAGCTTGGCCTAGAGTGGCTTCCTCTCTGAGTCACTATGGTACTTTTTTATTTTTATCTTTCAAACTTTTTTTCTTGGTATTGTTCCTTGTGGAATAGGCATCCCCCACCCACAGGCACTGTGCCTAGAGGATTTTTTTTGTTTGTTTTTTAAACTTTTAAAATAACCTTTTAATTTCAGAATAGATTTGGATTTACAGAAAAGTTGAGAAGTGATCGTGAAGAGTTCTCCTATACCCCTCACCCAGTTTACCCTGTTATTAATACCTTACCTCAGAGCAGTACATTTCCTACGATAAATAAACCAATATTGACCTGTTTTATTAACTAAAGCTCACACCTCATTCAGCACAACTTGATTCAGGTGACCTCAGCTTGCATCTATTATCCTCCTCCTGCTCCAGGATCCCACCCAGGACCCACATCACGTTAAGTGCCCTGTCCCAAGGTTCCTTTTGGCTGCAACAGTTTCTCAGACTGTGTTTGGGTGACCTTGATGGTTTTGAGGAATGCTGGTCAAGTGTGTTATAGACTGTACCTCAATTTGGGTTTGTCTGATGTTGTTCTCATGATTAGACTGTGGTTATGTGTTTTAGGGAGGACAATCACAGAGGTGACGACCCCTTATCTTCCCATCCTTTAAGGCTTCATGACTGATCACTGTTGATGCTGACCTTGAGTGCCTGGCAGGGGTCATAATTGTCAGTTTCTCTGCTGCAGAGCTGCTCCCCACCCCTGTGCTCTCTGGAAGGAAGTCACCACTCAAATGGAGTGGGGAGCTATGGCCATCTCCTTAAGTGGGGAGTAGCTACAGAAATTATCTGGAATTCTGCACAGGACATTTTGTCTCTTCCTTTTTCTTTCCTTCTTTCTTTGCTAAATTATTTATTTAACAAAGAAATAAATCATTCTTTCCTTCCCATTTCTTTCTTTCTTTGCTAAATCATTTCCTTATGCCAATATGAACTTGTGGATATTTTATACTTTGGATTATAATTAGTCTTGGTCTGTTTTGTGCTGCTACAAAAGAATACCTGAAGGTGGGTAATCTACAAAGAAGAAAAGGGTTATGTGGCTCACAATTCTGGATGGCCAGAAATTTCAAGATTGGCCATCCTCTCTTCGGGGGAGGGCCTTGTGCTGCTCTACTCACGGTGGAAGGCAAATGGGTGCTGGTGTGTGCAGAGAGCACATGGCAAGAGAGGAGGGCGAGAGTGAGAAGGAAGCTGCCAGGCACTTTTTAACAACCAGTTCTCAAGGAAACTAACAGAGTAAGAACCCACTTGCGCTCCTACCTAGGGCATTGATCTACTCATGAGGGATCTGCCCTCATGACCCAAACACCTCCCAACTAGGCCCCACCTCCACACTGGGGAACAAATTTCAACATGAGATTTGGAGGGGACAAACATCTACACTACACCATAATCCAACATTACAGTATTTATTCTGTTGCCCAAATTGTTCCATCTTTGGCCACTGGGGGCTTTTCAGCCAGCTCCTATGTCCCCCTGACCTACCGCCATCCGCATGTGCACCTGTACAGCCTCAAAGCACTTCCTGGCATTGCAAAGTGCTTCATGTACCTTTAGGGTATATTTTCTGTCCCAGCCCTAGAATCGACCATTTCTTCCAGAAGCCCTGGTTCACTTTCATTGCAAAGTGCCATTTAAATTCAAGATCTGGGTGACAGGTGTGCTCATTGCTCTGCAGGTCTCATGGCGTCTTCTTTTTTTTGGAGACAGAGTCTTACTCTGTTGCCCAGGCTGGAATGCAGTGGTGCAATCTCGGCTCACTGCAACCTTTGTCTCCTGGGTTCAAGTGATTCTCCTGCCTCAGCCTCCCGAGTAGCTGGGACTACAGGTGTGTGCCACCAAGCCCAGCTAATTTTTGTCCTTTTAGTAGAGATGAGGTTTCACCATATTGGTCAGGCTGGTCTCCAACTTCTGACCATGTGATCTGCCCGCCTCGGCCTCCCAAAGTGTTAGGATTACAGGTGTTAGCCACAGTGCCTGGCCAGGTCTCACGGCTTCTAGTCCGTCTCTGCTAATGGAACAAGGAACTAGAAGTATATATAACCTGGGTATACCACACCTCTATAATCACTTCTCTCTGTATCCTTAAGTATCTTTACCAAAGTCTCTATCAACCAAACACAATAGTACCTCTGTGGATCACTCTAGCCTCCTTCCCTTGCTCGCCTGTTCCTTGTCACTGCATGCAGCAGTGGCTCCTGCCACCTGCTGTCCATTTGCTTAACTGTTCAACCCCAGTACACATGCATTGTGGTCTCAAAAGTGTCAGTACCCCTGTGGGAGAACTGCTTCCCCTTGAACATAGAGCCTAAACATGGCTCCTCTGGCCTCCAGGTTTGCAGATCCCACTCTGCTAAAAAGGTGCACACTTCCTTTTACCCCACTGTCTGGAGACCCTCTGGTGGATTCCTAGAGAAGAACTTGCCATGGTGCTCTATAAACCTACGAGCTCAGCAGTGGGTAGAACAGATTTTAGTTGAATATTTTATACTTTCACCATGAGTTTTTGAGACCTTTTCAAGGCATGTTTGGATAAGCAATCAGGGAGAAAAAAGTGGCGAGGATAAGGAGAGGACACACAGGGAAAGGGAGAGAAGGGGGCTAAGGGCCCTTCAGCCTGTCTGAGTGCTTTCAAAAATCTGTGGACCAGGGTCAGAGGAAGAAGTTGTGCTGGAGAAGAGGAAGCGCTGGCACACAGGCAGGCGGAGTGCTGCTGCTGGTGGCCTCGGATGGAGCTTCCTGTGTCCCAGCCTGCCTGGTCTCCAAGTCCACCTGAGCCTGAGAGGGAGAGAGCACTGCTGTGCCACATGGTGTAACTGCCTTTTCTGCCCAAAGGCCTGCCAGGCAGATGTAGAGAAAACAAGCTGCTTTTGCTGCAGTGAGACTGAAAGCAACACAGCTATGAGGCCCATAACATTCACCCAGCCCCATCCCCAGCACCCTCCTGGTTACCCCTAGGGGGTCTAAAGCAGAGAAAAGCAGCTTCAGGGACCCCAGGCCTCTCTAGAGGCTAGAGACAAAGGCCATCTGGCTTAAAATGGAAGGTTTTAACGCTTAAAGCAATGGTTCCAAACTTTTGCTGAATAACGGAATCGCCTGGTAAGATTTCAAAACAGAGGTTCCATGCCCAGAGACTCAGATTTAAATTCTCTGGGGTAGGGCTAGGGCATAGGAATTCTTCAAAGCTTCTTTAGTGCTTCTAATGTCCGGCCAAGGCTGGGAACCACTGCCTCAAAGGGAGACCTTGGTCTCTACTTGATGCCAGAGGCTTGGCTCTGATGGTTGTCTGTCTGTCCCAGGCTGGCTACCCAGCTGTACTAAGTCACTTACAGCTGTTTGATGGGCCAAAGAGGGTCTGATGAAAGCAAAGAAAAACAGAAGAGTGTGCAGACAAAATGCAGCTGTAAAGAGCCTGCTGGCAGTGGGGGTGAATGGACGTAATGGAGCTATGATTTCATTAAATGCTTGGGGGCAGTACCCTGGAAGGCCATGCCAGTCACAGGAAAGAAAACAAAACCCTCAGGCAGCCTGAGGGACAAGGCATGAGTAAGGCCATCCTTCTCCAGCACGCCTGAGAAACAGGAAGAGGCGGTGGCTGTGTAAGGCAACTGCTCTGTCTACAGGGAAATGGCCCTTGCAGGTGTGTGAGGTGGGAGATGTGGAGAGAGCTCCGGGGAGGCCCCTGGGTAGCAAGCAGCCTCTGCAGCCCTGGCCCTAAGCTGGCACACCATGGGCTCTCACACATGCACCTTCTTGCCAAACACTTTCGGACCCAGAGGGCAGCAGGCAGGCACAAGGAATACACCCAAGCTGGAGGCCCAAAGGACTTCAAATTACCTGCTGGGGAGAAACTCAAGATTCCAACCCAGCCACAGAGATGGGAACTCAAGAATGAGCTCAAGACACAACAGGAATCTCTGGGTTTCCCCAGCCATCAGGGTCTCAGACACGAAGGGGACAAAGGAGGGTAAAGATCGCCCTTTAACAGGGGATGTGCAGGACCAGCCTGGGCCTGTGTGCCAAATCCATTTGAATACAGGCCAGGCCATAGCCCTCCCTGTTGCCACCCCAGGACACTGGACTCCAGAGGAAGGTGCTATGTGAGATGATGCAGATGTCTCCCTGCCCAACAGCATCAGGCTCACAAGGCACCTTCCAGCCCCAAATCTTCTAAGGGCAGGTCTTGTGCCCAAATGCCAGATACTGAAGCAACCTGAATAGCACCCAGCCTCTGTCTGGCTCCTGCTCCCCACATCTACCCGAATCTGGCAGCAGCCTCAAAGTCCCCGCCCTGCCCAGGCGCTGAGGTTTCTTCCTGAGAACTCATGGGGTTTGTCTCTGGGAGTAATTGAGCTTCCTGGCTGTAAGTCCAGAACCCTGGAAGAAGCACCCTGTTGTTCTCAAAACTGATTCACAGAGAAAAACCACAAACACCAACCCTGTCACTCTAAAGGCAGGAGCAGGGGCTACAGCCCATTAAATCCCAACACCCTCCAGCTATACTTCCAAGGGACAGGAGCAGGAGCTAAGAATCAACCAAATCTGTTGAGAGAAAACGTTCCTCGAGAAGGGGTAGGACATTAAGTTCCTCTTTGGCTTATTTTCTGCTTCCAAAGACTTCCCAACCCAACAAAATAATTATTAAGAACTGAGATTGAGATCCTCAGCCAGCATTCCAGGAAGGCCAGCATTTGGGAAAGAAGTCCGTGTCTTGGATGCTCTCATCTGCCTCTCTCCCACTGGGAATTCCCAATCTGCTTCTCAGAAATCCAGCTTGTTATGGGAGCTCTGTATCAACAGTGATGTTTGAACCTCCATCCTTACAGCCTGCTACTCCCACCCTGTCCTTCCAAGGTTGGTCAGTTATGACGGCACAGTGGCAATTTATTTCCATGTGTGGGTCTTTTTTCCTTGTGTTCAGCCCTGACCCACCCATCCTCTGGGACTGACGTGCCTTCCAGACTAAACAGCTCTCCATCCCGGATCCCTCCATTGGGCCTGGCCAGCTTTCACCGGTCAAAGCCACTGAGGGACTCAGGAAGATCTGGTTTCGGAAGGAGGAGAGGGAACACTACATGGATCCTGCCTGGTGGGTAAAGTCCAGGTCTCAAAGATACCAAGCTCTGTGAAGAGTGGGCTCCAGGGTGCTCTTGGCACCCTCTCTCAGAAGTGGTGGAGGCTCAGCTCTCTTAAGATCACAGGTGCTGCCCACACCAGGCATGGCATGTTTCTGCTGCTGCCTGCTCAGGATAAAGTTCTCTGGGCAGTGGGGCTTCTACAAGTCGACCACAAAGGGTGAAGAAGCAGAAACACTGAGACATGGCCACAGACTCACTAGAAAAGACCAAGAGTGTAGGAATCAGTTTCCTTTCACCTGTTCAGTCACTCAGTGGACAATGGGATACTGGGCACCTCTACTGTGTTGGGCGCTGGCAGGGCTGAGAGAGACACGGTGGTGAGGGCACCCCGTGTGTCGCAGCAACACTCTGCAGATGCTTTGCCCTGGCCAAGCTCCCATGCCCACCTGGAGATGCTTTGTTTCCTGATCGTGGCACTGGCTACACAGGTGTGCTCAGTCTGTGAAGCTTCATCAAGCTGAACCTATGATGTGAATGTTCTTCTGTCTTATGGCTTACCTCAATAAAGTTTCTTTAAAAAGCCTCCCTTTGAGTGGTAGATGTCCTATATGGGGTGGGAACGGCTATTTTAAAGATCAAAACCCTAAGCTGTATTGAATGGAAGGTCCTGCCTAGGCCATTGGGCTGGTAATGGCTGAGCTGGAAGTAGGGCCCAAATCAGACCCCCTTCCCATAGTCCTGGAGTCACACTGTTTCCAGCCCTTACTGGAAAGCATCTCATTATAGAACTTCGGATAATCAGAGACAGCATCTCTCACAACACCACGAGTGAGTGAGTGCCTGCCCTCCTCTGCCTCAGTGGGCCGACTCAACAGCAAAGGGACACATCCATCTCTGAGGTGACAGCTTTTCTGTCTTGAGTGCCCTCCAAGCCGAGGCGAAGAGGGACCTCACCCCTACCCGCTTCTTAGGGGGACAGAGCAGTCCTGCCCCAGTTAAGAAGAGCATGAGGGAATGGAGGGGTCCCCAGCCAGTTTCAAGACTGACTCCACATCCCTAGGAGTGTGGGTGTAGAAAGATGTGTGAGCCCACAACAGCAATGGGCAACCCTGGACTCCTAGGAGACTGTTGGTCAGGGAGGAACAATAGGAGCTGCCTGTGGGTGCTGACCAAGGCCTGCAGTGAAGAAGTCCAACAGCATCCCTGCTGGGCCCTCAACCCATACCACCACGAGGGTAGGTGAGACGCACTGTGGGATGGCAGGCAGTGCTCCCTGCCCTGGGAGAAGGCAATGCCCACCCCAGGTTCCACTGAATGGGATTAGTGTCTACTTCAGGATGAACAACGAAAGTCTATCTGTAGGCTTCTGTGTGAGGTTTACATAACCCTAAAGTGGGCTAACTGTGACAGGGAAGATAGGAGAAAGTAGCAAACATGCCCAATGGATACCTGGGACCACTCTACCAAAGCACCTGGAAGCAACAAGGCCCCTCTCAACTCCACCGCATGCCAACCCTCCCCAAACCACGAAGAACCCCAACAGAGAAACCTGAACAAGTGCCCACACTGGGCCCCAAGTGGGCTCAGGGCAATAATGATGCGGGGGCTTAAGGACAAAGCTGGTGGCCCATACCACTGAGCCACAGGCCCACACTTTTGTGAAAGATGGAAGGGAGACCGGAAGGGTGGGTGCTCCGAAGGGAGGCAATGGCTCCCTGCAGCAAGCTAGCTGGCATGGCACTGAGACCTCGTGGGTAGCTGAAAGGGAGGCAAGGAGAAGACGCAGTAGAAAGAAAACAATCAGGGCTCTGTCTGTGACACAGGACAGGTAATCAGCTAGCAGCCAGGGGAAGGTGACAGGGACAAAAGGAAGGACGGGGAAACAGTTCTGCCTTCGTGGCTCCCCACCTAGGCTTGAATGCAGCCTTGGACTGGTCGGCAGGAAAGGAGGATGAAAGACACAGCCACCCAGCCAGCAGGAACAACAATCCTTACCACCCACCTTCATGCCACATCTCCTTTACCGGCAGGACACAGAAGCAATTCTCTATCAGGAAAAGAAAAATGTTCTGTTGGTTCACCGTCAACTCACTCACAGCCAAAGGCTCTATGCAGCAGCACCCCATGGTCATGCAGCCTGGTACACTGCTGTATGTGCATCCAGAAAATAGTTGCTCACGTCCATGAGCCAGGAGCGCTGGGATCATGTTAGATGATGCAGGCACATGGTCACATAGCAGTAGGACAACTCAGACTCTCTAGTCTCAGTTTTCCTCATCTGTATAATGGAGGTAAGCATGGGGCCTACTCCATAAAGGATTAAATGAGAATGTTTACAAGCACTTAGTGTCTGTGTCACATGAATATCTGACATGTGAGTAAGACAGACATTATTCATTATCATCTTAGTTTTACTCCTGAGGAAACGGGCTCACACACCCATTCCCAGAGCCACCAGGGACACGCAAAGTTCCTTTCCTTTGGGAAAAAGCTAAATGATGACTGTGCCTGAGAAAACACCTGGTCTCCCATCCTAGGAGATATCTCACTGCTAAAAAGGAACAAAGAGGCTTTACTCGAAGATTTGGTTCTTTCAGCTTAAAATAAAGTGAGGGCATCAAAAGTGAGAGCAATCATGTGCAAAGGGCCATTGTCTGAGGCAGAATGTAGGACAGCATTTTTGAAACCAATCTGTTTTTCTGCAGAGACTTATACTTCCATCTTTTTCAATACTCTTTTCAGCCCCCACCCCTGATGTCCTGATATAGCAGATAAGAGAGGAAGATCTTATCAGGAAGGAACCAGCATTAATGCTGACAACCCACTGGAAATTACTTAAGAGACGCAGGGACCTGAAAGGGGCAGGGTTTTTTTTTTTTTTTTTTTTTTTTTTAACAGCAAAAGCATTTGTCTCCAGCAAAAACAAATTTGCTTTGGTCAGGCCATGAACTTCAACTCTTTCCATGTAAAAAGAGAAGGCGAAACAGAAGGATCAAAGCACAAGGTGAGCTGGTTAAACTCTACCAGGGCCTCCAATTAGGCAGCTTACTAAAAATAGCAGCTGCTACTCCCAAAGAGCCACTGCAAGCAGATACCCTCATGGCTGCTGGCCCTGGGGTCTGAGCTGCTTTCCCAGCAGTGCTGATGGGGACACAAGGCTGGGAACAGGGCCAGCTCCTGGCAACAAGCCTGACCTCCTTAGCTCCAGGCCTCGGCATGGAGGAAACAGGCCAGCTGTACCTGGAAGCTGGCACACATGGGTCTTCCAACCCTAGCACACCCACACTTGTGTCAAAGTATGTAAGGCCTGCATGTAGCATCAACTCTTGGGGCCCATGCCAGACAGAAGTGGTTACAAAAGGGATAAACATAGGTCCACCCCTAGAAGGGTGCAGGTTTGACTGGGTAAGGACAGGAAGAAGAATTACACGGAGCTGCCTGCCCACAGTGTTGACCTCAATGTTGCCCAGCAGGCCCCTAACCTTTGAGATGTTTCCTTCAGAGTCCTTGTGGACAGGAGTCTACTAGCTGGGCTGGAAGTACAGAAGACAGGGAGGGTGGGTGGGCTGGAAGTACAGAAGACAGGGAGGGTGGGTGGGCTGCCAGCAGATGCCACCTGGGCAGCTGTGTCAGCCCAGGCCTGGTCTCCCTTGGGGGTGTGCATACCAAGCACACGAGACACGACACATGGCCATCTTGCTGACTCCTTAATGGCCTTGAGGAGGGAGCTCTCACCACTGCACAGGTGAGAAAGTGGCTTAGCCAAGGCCGCTGCACTAGTGACTGGTGGACCTGCTTGCACACTTCACACATGCCCTGACCATCACCTGCCCCATCACAATGACCTGGCAGAGAGGAAGGCCTGACAGTTCCACACTGCACTTGCCCTCTGGAGGCCCAGGTGTCTCAGCATTGGCTTTCTTGGCATTTCCCACAATGCCCGGCACAACATAGAGCACAAGGGAGGTACTCATATAGGCCAAAGGAGAGGCAAGGACCTTGTGCACTTGGAGAGCTGATGGCATGGCCCCTTTCCTGACCTAAGGCCTTGCTTTGACTATGGCCAAAGCAGACAGGAATGGCCCATAAAGATAGGAAGGGAGACTGGGTACGGCGGCTTATGCCTGTAATCCCAGTGCTTTGGGAGGCCAAGGTGGGAGGACTGCTTGAGCCCAGGAGTTCGAGACCAGCCTGGGCGACATAGGGAGATCCTGTCTCTATTTTTTAAAAATAAAAATAATAATAAAGATAGGAAAGGGAAACCTAGAAGCTACAGGACGACATCCCACCTAGACATTTCCTAGTCCTCAATCCTCAGCTCCCTGAGGCTGACATTTGAGCCAAGAGTAAGCCAGTCCTCCTTTAGGCCAAGCCTGACCTCCTGGACACCCGGATGGCGAGTCAAGGCAGGCATACTTTCTGGGCATGGCTTGAAGGGAGTCCATGATCTGGAAAGGGCACTGGAACTGCAGCTGCCTGAGCAGTCTATACACCTCCAACAGGGGCCACAGCAGGACTTATAGCTGTTACACCTGCCACAGGGGCCAGAGCAGCATCTATAGCTGTTACATCCACCACAGGGGCCACAGCAGGACCTACAGCTGTTACACCCGCCACAGGGGCCACAGCAGGACCTACAGCTGTTACACCCGCCACAGGGGCCACAGCAGGACCTACAGCTGTTATACCTGCCACAGGGGCCACAGCAGGACCTATAGCTGTTATACCCACCACAGGAGCCACAGCAGGACCTATAGTTGTTGGCCTTTTCTGTTCTATTTCTAGAACTCTATCCTCAGGAAATAATTCTCAGGCAGGAAAATATCCTCACTGCTGTCTATACTACTGTTTAATATTGCTGAAGGCTTTTTTTTTTTTCAAGTAACTGTGTGTGTATGTGTGTGTGTGTGTTTTCTTTCTTTCTTTTTTTAATCTTTTTTTTTTTTTTTTTGAGATACAGTATCACTCTAATTGCCCAGGCTGGAGTGCAGTGGTGTGATCTCAGCCACTGCAACCTCCACCTCCTGAGTTCACGCAAATTCTCCTGCGTCAGGCTCAGCTCGAGTAGCTGGGATTACAGGTGCCCACCACCACATCCAGTTGATATTTGTATTTTTGGTAGAGACAAGGTTTCACCCTGTTGACCAGGCCAGTCTTGAACTCCTGAGCTCAGGTGATCCACCTGCCTCAGCCTCCCAAAGTGTTAGGATTACAGGCATGGGCCACTGTGCCCAGCCTTTTCTTTCTCAAAATCTGGACGTAACATTACTGAAACGTTAAACTCTGCTTCTTAACCAGTTGGCAGGTATCACTGGGCCTGAGACCAGGAAGGGACTTTCTTGAGGGTGAAGTGAGCCTCTCCCTTGCTCAGAGGATCACATAAGCACAGCAGGACACAGCAGAAGGTTCCCCTGCCTTCCTCCCAACTCTTAAGACAAATTTCCTGAGTGAAGCAGAAGGGTGGTAGAGAAGACAGGATATAGCACTCTACTGAGTTCTGGTTTAAATCCATAGACATCCTAAAAAACTGTTATTATTCTCCACATTCTACAAATGAGGAAACTTAGGTTTGGTGAGATTGCAAAACTGTTCAAGGTTAGCTAATGCAGCGTCCCCCAAACTTTTTGGCACCAAGGACCACTTTTATGGAAGGCAGGTTTTCCAGGGTAGGGGGGGAATGGATGGATGGTTTCGGGATGACTCAAGTGTATTACATTTATTGTGCACTTTATTACATACTCACCATAACGTAGAATCAGTGTGAACCCTGAGCTTGTTTTTCTGCAACTAGATGGTGCCATCTGGGGGTGATGGAAGACAGTGACAGATCATCAGGCGTTAGATTCTCATAAAGAGCACATGACCTAGATCCCTCTCATGCCCAGTTCAGAATAGGCTTCATGCTTTTATGAGAATCTAACGCTGACAAGAGGTGGAGCTCGAGCGGTAAGCCTTGCTCGCCTGCTGCTCACCTCCTGCTGTGCAGCCCAGTTCCTAATAAGCCATCGACCTACCTGAGCACTTGGGCACTGGCAACCCCTGAGCTAACGGATGGGAGAACTGAAATACACACACACACACACACACACACACACACACACACACACACACACACACACACGTTATGCATTTTTTGACACACAGCTTGAAGACAGACTAATCCAATTTCGTTTGTTTTGACTGGTTAGACAAGGGGGAAAAAGTCCAGCTTGAAATGAGCTGAGTCTGGCCTGTGCACCTTGGACTCACTGGGCCAGTCATGCCATGTTTTCCAAGAACCGTTTGTGCACTGCAGCCTGTACCCCAAGCCAGACTGAACTGGGTGATTCAGGTGGGGCACCAAGGCACTCTGGAAACCTTGGATCTCAGGTCAGAATCTTTTGGGATGGGGAAGTGTAGGCTTCCAAATTAACACGTTTCCAAGTCAATGCTAAACCTGTACCCTTCTATTCAAACCTCCGTCCAGGATAGCTACAGTGCAGGGTACAGCCTGGTCAGAGCTACCGAAGGGCCTTCAAAAGACTGGCCTCCCCTCCCAGTGCCATCCCAGAAGACCACCCCACAAGGATAAATGTCCCTTCACCTTCTATCAACTGCCCCAAGTGACATCAAGTGCAGATGTGCCACCTGGAAGGATTCTTCCTGGAGAACATCTTTTCATCTTTGTGCTTACCTATTTTCACAAAATTTACAATTTTTACAAAATTTGAACAATAAATATGTTGGTTTTATAACTGGGAAAAACACTTGGAACAGCAATTCATTTTCATGGTATTTGCTCTCTTGCATATGACCACTCCTTTTGGCTTGAGATCAAATCCAATCTTTATATTTTTTTTATTGTCTACACTTTTTAAAAAAAAAAGAGATGGGGTCGGCCGGGCGCGGTGGCTCAAGCCTATAATCCCAGCACTTTGGGAGGCTGAGGCGGGTGGATCACGAAGTCAAGAGATCGAGACCATCCTGGTCGACAAGGTGAAACCCCGTCTCTACTAAAAATACAAAAATTAGCTGGGCATGGTGGCGTGCGCTTGTAGTCCCAGCTACTTGGGAGGCTGAGGCAGGAGAATTGCTTGAACCCAGGAGGCGGAGGCTGTGGTGAGCCGAGATCGCGCCATTGCACTCCAGCCTGGGTAACAAGAGCGAAACTCTGTCTCAAAAAAAAAAAAAAGAGATGGGGTCTTCCTCTCTTCTCCCAGGCTAGACTGCAGTGGTGCAATCAAGGCTCACTGCAGCCTCTGACTACCAGGCTCAAGAGGTCCTCTGGTGTTAGCCTCCCAAGTAGCTGGGACTACAGGTATATACCACCACACCCAGCTAATTTTTAAAATTTTTGTACAGACGGTGATCTTGCTATGTTGCCCACGCTGGTCTTGAACTCCTGACCTCAACTGACTCTCCCACTCTGGCCTCCTGAGTCACTGTTCCTGGCTCCTGTCTACATTTTAGCTACGGGTTTGTTTCACTTGAAGGAATCTTAGGAAAACTCATAGTTGCAAGAAAAGCAAACCAAAGGAAGACTTTTCACATTTCCTAATGGGTTTTCACAAAAAGATGTGACCACCTGTTAAGTCAATTTAGATGCAACTCAGTTACCTGAGGGAGGTGCTGGACCCTACAAGGCTGCAGGACTGGTTGGTCCAGCAAGAGCTTCAAAAGAAGGGGACTGCGTCCAGGGAGGAGAGAGGGAGGGAGAAGCAAATGGCTTTCAGCTGGCTCTTCTCGGCTGCTATTTGCAATGTGTGTGCCTCTGACATGGCTATTTTTGGGTTTCTGAGTAGGGGAAAATGAAAGAAAAGACTTTTGCACAGCCACCCTTTGCCCTAGCCCCCCCTCCTCCCTCTGAAGCCCCCCTAGGGGATGGCGGAAGCAGATCTTTGCATATTCTTCATCCCCCATCCCACCCCCCTGCTTCTGGAATATCTGTAGGCCTCACCCACGTGCTTGTCTCTTTATACAGAGCTGGGAAAATGTGGAGATAAATAAAGCCTCTATTAGGCAGGCATCCAATGCTGGGGGGGTTGGGCAGGGAGGGGTCTGAGCCTCTGTCCCAATCTAGGAATGCCTGAGAAAGCTCCAGGGGCCTCGGGCAGCCTGGAGGTTGGAGGCTTCCCACAGACTCCTTTCGCCTGACCAGGCGTGGCTGGGGCTTGGGAGCCGGCTTCTTTCCCACCGGGGACCCACAGCAGGGCCTGGCTTTTCTCGGCCATCTCAAATGCAGAGAGGAGAATGGGGTTCTTGCTCCTTTCCCCTTCCTTCTTTCTTGATTCCCTTCTCTGAGTGTGGGCCTGCACCAATGCCATGCCAGCCCTCCAGACCCAACAAAAGCAGCCCTTCTCTTTCAACTCTGGAAACTCAGCCTTTCTTATTTATTCCATTCTAAGCCTGGAGAGGGAGATCTTATTTCCTCCCTGAGCAGAGGGTTGGGGGAGAGAAGTGGGCTCTGTGGGGACAGGCCTGGGTGGGAAGAGACTCGCAGATATTTTTAGAGACATGGGAATTAGGCAGGCAGGGGCCTTCTGGAGGCTGAAACATTCTAGTCCCAATTCCAAAATGCCAAATGGGGTGGTGGAGAGTGAGGGGCCTTGGAGGTGGAGTGGGCAGGCATAGGTTCTAGAGAAAGAGGTTGAGGCTGAGTGCTGAGCTCCCTGTGGCTGCTTTACCCTTTCCTCCTGCTGTCTAGTGGTTTCCTCACTTATCAAAAGGTGGGTGAATGCTACTGCTTGGCGTTGGGACGCTGGTGCCTGCCTCCAGCAGGAAACTTCCAACGGCCCACTCTTGGCAGAAGCAGCGCAGAGAGGTAACGGGAGTGTGGGGGCTGGGTGAAGGCCCAGCACCCAGCTTCCTTTGCTGCTGTCTCTGGTTTGATGGTGGAAGAATGAAACGGGATCTAAAATAAGATTTTTCAATTATCTGCAGGCTTCCAATGGGTCAGGCTACCTCATTTCTCAAAGACCACAAATTTAGTCTTAAACATCTGTGTGGTGCCTCACTCAAAAAGCATCTCTCGACAGCCTCGGGAAAAGTCAGACAAATCTGGGGGTAGGATGTGGAGAAAGGAAAATAGGAAAGTGAGAGACCCTGGGTGCTTCCTGCTACTGTTGGGAGTAGGTTGGTTCTGGAGACAGGTAACTACCAGCTGTCTCAAACATGCTTGGACCTTTGCACTGGCAACTTTACTTCCAGGAATATTCTCTGAAGCACCACATTAACAAAGTAAAAATTTGAAAACAACTTGGATGTCCAAAAGTATGAAACAAAGGAATCAGATACAGCCACCCAATGGAATGCGGTAGCTATTCAAGACCATACGTAGAAGGACAGGAAAGGAACTGTGAGACAGATTTTGTTTTGATTTTTCAAGAGACAGGATCCCCCTCTGTTACCCAGGCTGGAGTATAGTAGTGCAATCCTAGTGCACTGCAGCCTGGAACCCCTGGCTTCAATCGATCTGCCCACCTTGGCCTACCACAGTGTTGGGATTACAGGAATAAGCCACCATGCCTGGCTAGAAAATTCTTATTAAAAATAACTGGTTTATTTTTAAATTCTTACTTTTAGGTCTTATATAAGTACACAAATACACATCATAAGAGAATAGATACATAACCACAATATGAGCAGATTTTTATCTCCAGGTAGGGTTTAATGGGCAACTTTGTTTGCTGCATGCTTTTCTGTTTTCCCAAATTTTCACCATGAACCTATTTTACTTCTGATATTAGGGGGGAATCACTGCTTCTTTAGCCCCACTGCTTTGGCTAATCCTGCCTTTTGCATGGGGCACTCCCTCCCTGCTCCACACCCCAGACTGTGCCTAGATTGTTCTTGCCCAGGGAGTTGCAAGGCTGCCAGCCTGCCTATGATACTGGGCAGGCACATGTGCCTGTCTCAGTGCTTATGCTCTCTGTGATGGCTGGCCCCTTGGTCTTCCCAACGAGATTCTAGAAGGCAAGGACACCTTTTCATATTTATTTTCCACCTTTGAGCCCCCCTGAGGCACAGAGCAAGCCAGCAATGGGTGAATGAATCCAAGTTACCTTGTGGTTTCCCTAGGCCCCAAGGAGAGTCACTGGGAAGACATTTGGAGTGAGGAAAAGGAAAATACATCCATGCTCTGTGGCCCTGGGTAAGGACAGGGCCGAGCCCCAGATCTGCCTGATGGTATTCCTCAAGGCAGCCAGAATATCAGCTGTGGAACCTGCCCAGTCCAAAACAACAAGGGCCTTATTGTTAGTCCCAGGCAGGTGATTGGGACCCAACAGTGAATGGCCTTATTCACCAGAGGGAAATGAGATAAACTGTCTCCTCTCCCTCCAACCTTTCTGGAATAGCAGTCATCATTAACCCTAGGGTTTCCAACCAGAAGAATCTGGAATTTCAACTATTTATGAAAGTATCTTTTCCTCATAAAATTTGCTCCAAGGTATTAGAGAAAATTATGGATGGTATATTTAATGCAGGTCGCCAACACACACAGGTGCCCTGGCAGGCATGTACACTGACACTCACATACACCCCACCAAGCACACACAAAGAGCTGCAACAATATGACCCACACAGGGAACAGTGTAGGAAAGGACAGGAACAGTGGCATGGACATAGGTGGGTGAGAGGCACAACGTGCCATGGTGGACACCAACATGTGCCGACAGGCTGCAGGCCAGCTCCCGACACGCAGAGAGGCCTCCAGTTAAACACAGGTGACTGAACATATCAGAAAGTTCAATTTCCTGCTAAAACCCTAATTAATATGACCATCAAGTTGGGGGGGATGGTATAAAATCTCAAGGATAAAAAGCTGGAGACGAGACAAGAGCAGATATGAGATATCAAGTAAATTTTGACTGGGAAGTGGCAGATACACGGAAAGTGGCCTGGTGGCTTGAACAAAGCTTCCTGAGGATAGCCAGGAGGAGGCATGCTGGCACTGCTACAGACATGAGAAAGCTCAGGGCCTGGGGGCTCTAGGGGACTCCCACAGCAGGGGCAGGGCTGAGAGCAGGAGGAATGATCAGCACCCACACAAGAGCAGGCAGATCCCAGGGCCTGGCTCTGGCCAGAGAATCCTACATACTGGCCAGCACAGAGGGCTGCCCTAGAAGGGCCCTAGAGTCAGGGGCAGCAGGCACAGCTGAGGGGGCAGGTGAGGTAGAGGTGAAGGACTAACAGCAGGAAGAGTCCAAGAGAGTCTGCATCCTAAAAGTTGAGTCCCTCATCCCCAGTCCTTCTGCTGCCCATAGGTCTCCCTAAACTGGAGATGAGAGAATTCCTAGCGGGGAAACCAACTAGCCCAGAGAAAGATCTCCTAAAGCTGTCATTCTCCATGTAATGGAGATGAGAGGGCTTATACCTAGGGGCATTCTAGGGTCTCTCCCAAAACAAACCAGTGCCCTGCCTGTCTGTCCTTCTAAGGCAAGGCTTACCCGTTGACATTCCTACACGCACCCCAAATACACACAGTCTTCTTCTGAAGGGTCAACACTCATTTAAGAGAGCCCAAGACCAAAACAAACAGAAAGGATAGTAGGAGAATGAAAGTCAGACCAGAGACAGAATACAACTTCAAAATAACTGAAATGATTAGAGAAAATACTGCATCCATGAAACACAAAAAGGGTGCTACAAAAGAGGACACACGGAAAACACAAAACAAGCTCTAAGAAATTAAGAATTCAATAGCTGGAACCAAATCCCAACAGAAGGGGTAGAAGGCAAGGTTAATGCAATCTCAGGCACAAAAGAGCTACGCAAAAAGACAAAATTAGAGACTCTAGTTAGAAGAACTAATAGCCAAATAACAGTAGCTCCAGAAGTAAAAACCAGGAAAAATAAAACAAAAGAAATGACCAGACGGGCATGGTGGCTCACGTCTGTAATCACAGCACTTTGGGAGGTCACGGCGGGCAGACTGCTTGAGTCCAGGCATTTCAGACCCGCCTGGGAAACATGGCGATACTCCCATCTCTACCAAAAATACAAAAATTAGCCAGGCGTGGAGCCACATGCCTGTAGTCCCAGCTACCTGGGAGGCTGAGAAGGAAGGACTGTTTGAGCTCGGGAGGTTGAGGCCACAGTGAGCAGTGATAGCGCCACTGCACTCCAGCCTGGTAGACAGAGTGAGACCCTGTCTCAAAAAAAACTGGCCACGTGCGGTGTCTCACACCTGTAATCCCAGCACTTTGGGAGGCCAAGGCAGGTGGATTACCTGAGGTCAGGAGTTCGATACCAGCCTGGCCAACATGGAAAAACCCTCTCTCTACTAAAAATACAAAAATTAGCCAGGTGTGGTGGCAGGTACCTGTAACCCCAGCTACTTGGGAGGCTGAGGCAGGAGAATCATTTGAACCCAGAGGCACAGGTTGCAGTGAGCCAAGATTGTGCTGTAGTACTCTAGTCTGGGTGACAGAGCAAGACTCTATCTCAAAAAAAAAAAAAAAAAAAAAAAAAAAAACACAAAAAAAGGCAATGAGGAAAGGAGAGAGATGATGAGTTTAGTTTTAAAAATTAAAGTAAAAAAGAAGGAAAGAAATTACCAGAGGAAGAAAACACAAGACACGTTCTGGACCAGAAGGTCAGAACTTCTCACACTGAAATATACACAAGCGTCTATCTTAATAAAAGAAAACAGATCCACACCAAGGCATACCTTCATGAAATTGTAGAACTCAAAGGATAAAGAGAAGCTCCTAAAAGTTTTCGGAGAGAAAATTCAGTTTATTTGCAAAGGATCAAGAATCAGGCCCTTGCACATGAACTCCTTAATAGCAACAATGAAGTTAAAAATGAATGACACCTTCAAAATTCCAAGGCAAAATTATGTCCCATCTAACATTCTAGAGCCAGTCCAGCTGCTGGTCAAGAGTGTGCACAGGACAGGCACCCTGAGACAGGCAAGGCCACAAAACCTTTCCTCTCTGTGCCTTTCTCAAAAACGTTTCACCAAATAAAGTAAACAAACAAACAAAAAAGGGGTCGGGGGAAGGCGGGGGGCGGGGGGCGACACTTCCCAGGATGAAGGTGAAGGTCAAGCCCAGATGGAGGGCCATGCAGCCAGCCCAGAGGACAGCCAGAGACAGTCTGGGACATGAGAACGGCTGGCTCCGCAAGCAACATTACCAGGAAAAACAAGGGTAGTGGGGTAGGAGAAAGGAGTCAGGCAGAAGAAAGAGCTAAATCCTATCTATGGTATATAAAAACCAATAGATAACATCTCCTAAAACTCAAGAAGTAGCAGTAAAAACCAGTTATTTACAAACACAGAAGTAGGCACCGGAATATTCTGGCTAGAAGAGCTGGAATGGCTTCCTCTGGGAACAGGACTCAGGACTAAGAAGAAATAGGGCAAGACACTCTTTTACTATAAGCTTTACGGTTACATAGCTGACTTTTTAAACTACCAAATGTACACTATTTTGAAAAAAATAATAATAAAGTAAAGCCCCTCAATGCCTTTAAAATTCCCATCTGGTCCATTTTCAGCTTTCACATACATCAGGGAGCACAGTAAGATCCAAGGGTAAATACTGCACAATAGGGAGAAAAAATGGGTACATCTTATGTAACCCGCCCCCCCCGCGGCAGAAACAATAACAACAAACTGCTGCCCCACTATCACATCAATGAGAAAACAGGGTAAGTTTTAAGGGGTCTGAGAGATTGCTCCCAAGGTCCTCAGGTCAAGCATTTCTCACTTCTCTTTAGGTGTGTTCACATATTAAATTCTTCATTGGAAATAAAGATTGTTTCCCTAAGTCAAACTCCTGAGACAGGGCATCCACTACAGGAGAGTCCATGCAGGTGCTATGGAAAGATCCTTTCCAAGCCTCCAAGGCTCTTACAATTCAAACACGTGACTTTGGGGGAAATATAAAGTTTAAAGCAAATGACTGATGTGTTCTAAAACTAGGCAAATGCTCTTCTCTCAGCCAGGAAAAGGCTAACAATATATGGAGGAAACCAGCATAGCCAAAACTGCCACCCGTTTATCCAAAATTCAAGTGTGTTCTCTAAGGCTAAAGTTCTACACAGCAGCCCTCTTACTCTTCCCCAGCCCTCAAATTACTGTACAGGGTGCCTCACAGCACTCAGGACTTCTCAATGACTGGTGAGTGACAGAACAAACAGTAAATGCACACTTGCACGTCTATTCCTTTCCACAGACTATGACCCCTGGTGTGGCCGTGGTACTCCCCTCACCCAGTGGGGGCCACAGCAGAAGGGCAAGGCTGTGGTCCTGGAACACAAGCTGGATGTCCTCTGATATTACCTAAGTTGTCTTTCCCTGCAGAGTCTCTGTAGGAGACAGACAGAACAAGGGTGAAATGGCCCCAGGAGGAAAACCTGACTCTCCTTTCCTGCTCTGGAAAGGACAGGGCTTGCGTTTACTTCAGCAACAGAAACACAGTGAAGGAGCTCAGTGCAGGGTCTGATCCCATGGGCTGAGGGAGAGAAAAAACGGGAATAGAAGGAAGCAAGGAGGAAGAAAAGGGTGAGGGAAGCCTTTGAGAATTCCCACCAACTGCACTCTGGCTTCTCCGTCTATGCTCAGAGGGAGGGACTAGAGATTAGAAGTGTCCGCCTTCCTGACCCTCAAAGACGTGGCTGTCACAGTGACATATTCTGCACAGCCCAGTGCCTAGCACAAGTCAAGCAGATGACCAGAGTGCACCTGACGTTATTTATAGCCATTCCCCCTTCCTAAAATTCTAGTGCTGCACATTTAACACAACTGTAATACCTCTTGGACCATGAGAAAGAGGAAGCTGAAGTCTGGTCACATGGATGATGTGAACGAGTGGACACCTGTGGCTCCAGGCATCTGCCTCGTTTTGCAGGGCTTATGCTGCCATCTTCAGAGGACAGAGGATGCTATGGGGAATATGGTGGAAGAAGCAACAAGATGGTACTGGCAGTCAAACAAAGGAAGCCAGGGAGGGCTCAGGGAGGTAAGGGGTTGTTCCCACAGAGGGCCCTGGCCTGACGCTGCGCTCCCACACCCCTCCTGTAGCGTGCGTCAGCACAGCACCACGCGAAAAGAGCACAAATCCATTTACAACAATATTCGACTGCACCTCTCTCCCAGATGTCGATGTTTATAAAGAATGCTGCCAGGTTCACTGGAGCGGGGCTGTTTTCTTAACCTTTTCTCATGGAGCACAAATAGTGTTCTCTTCTCCATCTTGGAATGTAGCCCCCAAGAAACAAGAAATCCAAAGCATTCTCACAACACACTTCCCACCTCTCTCCCACTACAAGTCCATATCTCTCATCACAGCCTCTCACCTTCCCCCTGCTTTGCACCCTTGACTTTTCCTGGGGGAGAACTGCTTAGAGAGGCAGGCCAGGAGGGCCACAAGGGATGTGGCATAGTGAGAAGCGCACTGGACGAGGCTCGGTTGTCCAGCCATGGTTCTGGGACAATCAGCTGCCTGACCCTGGACAACACATTCCATTCAAGCCCTAGTCACCCAGCAGCTGCTACACACACTTGGGCATCTGCTGGGCTGGGCCATGAGGAGTGTCTCTCAGTTGCTCACAGCTCGCTGAGAATTGCCCTGTTGACACCGATCTGGCAGGGAGAGCTGCTGCAGGAAGGCAGGTGGCATCTGTCTCTGAAATCTACTGGAAGTGATAGTGGAGACCCTGCCTGCCCTCTAGGTCTCAGTTTCCTCATCTGTCAAAGGTGAGTGCTGGACTATGTCCCCAAAGACCCTCCTTCCCAGACCTCCCCACACCTACCACTCTCATAGCCCCTTCAGACACAGCTAGAGCGGCCTCTGGGTCCGCTGCTGGGACCAGAATACATAGTAGTCCTGAGTGGGTCTCTTGTTGACAACCCGTTGGAAGTCAGGGCGAGGCAAGCATGTCCTCCACATCCAGATGCAAGCCAACCCCCCGCCCCCCTCCCGCCCACCGCCCCCGAGATCTTCAAACCTCTGCTGCCTTGGGGGATGAAGTCAAGAGAACTCCTGGCTCTGTGCTCCCTTGCGGCTGACACGCTCCACAGGTGTCGGCCACCTGACAGCGTTAGTGCCCATCGCCTGGCAGAGGTGTAAAGACCTGCTCCAGTTTATCCTAGCATATCTGAGATCTTCAAACATTAACCAGGTAAGGCTCCAAAACCCTCAGGCCAGAGGGGTGCCTGGGCCCCAGCTCACTGAATGGGAATGGAGCCACAGTGGCTCCACTCACCAGGTCTCCAACCTGTGGCTCAATGTAAGACCCCCAGCTCTCCCAGAAAAACCCTGACTTTGGGTAATTTACTGCTGTCCTCATGGGACCATTTTAGGATTAAATGGAAACACAATGAGACACTAGCACTGTGGCTGGTGTGTGATTTCTTTTTACCTCTGCACTGATCACAGAGGCTGGTTCCAAAACCTGTACTTGGTATCCGGAGGAAGTGAGCCTTGGACTTCCACCCCATGACAGCTACCGCACCCTGCAGACAGACAGGGGACACCACTAATGAACCCCAGCACAACTGCTTCTCGGCTGGGGCCTGGACATCACAAAGCACCCCCAGGCACCAGGTACAGCCCTCTTGGCTCAGAGGAAGACAATGACTCACTGCTTATTAGACTTTGAGGGGAAGCCTGTCTACCACCCTTCCATCAAGGCAGAGGAACACACAGAAGCCCGAAAGCAAGCATTAGCTACCTAAGGAAGGACTGAGACTGGGGGATGGGTCGTAGCTTTAAGACCCTTCTGCCTCCGAGGGACAAGCCTGCCTCAGTGCAGCTGGTTGAGGTGGGTCACAGCTGGGACAGCACAGTCCTTCAGAGCCTTGTGGCTTCAGGGAGTCTCTCTCCTCCTCCACCTGCTCTGTCCCTGTCCCTTCACCTTTGTGCCCCATGGGCTTGGTCACACACCAACCACAGTGCTAGCGTCCTCACTGTGTTTGCATGTAATTATTAAAATGGTCCCAGGAGGAGAGTAGTAACTTGCCCAAAGTCAGGATTTTTCTGGGAGAGCTGGGGGTCACCATACCTGTCTGTACCTCACATGTGAGAAGTAAACACAAAACCAGTCTCACCAACAAAACACTGCTCAAGGACAAGGAGTATTTTCCATTTCCCCCTCTCCCACTGGGGCTGAATCAGTGAACAGGAGGCCGGCCATGGTATCCGCTGCGTCCTACACACTGAGGGGCTCAGCTCCCAAGTTGACTTGAGTCAGGGCAACCGTCAAAGCTCTGCAGTCCCAGGCTCTACAAACTGGGGCAAAAGTTACTTCTCCATCGGCCCCACCTGTGGAGGGGACTGGCTCTTCCAGGTCTTTTTCTATAATGACATTCCCTGATCCTGCTTCATGCTGAAAACACAAATTCTCTGGAAGGCGGTGACACTGATACCCAGGTGGGGACTGTGTGTCTATCAGAGCAGTCTCTGGTGGCCCCATCTTCCTTTCTCCATTTCTCATGCCTATACCGCATGCCTGGCAGCAGCGCCCACAAGTCCTACTTATCCCTGCTGAACTCCCCTGAACAGCCCTGCTGAGCTCACACTGGAGCACCTGTAATCCAGTTACTTGAAAGGCTCAGGTAGGAAGATCACTTGCGCCCAGGAGTTCAAGGTTGCAGTGAGCTATGACTGTGCCACTGCACTCCAGGACAGGTGACAAAAGCAAACCCAATCTCTAAAAAATAAAAAATGAAACAAAAAGGCATTCGGACTCTGATCTAACAGGGAGACAGAGGAAAATGTGACTAAGAGGAGAAGGAAACGTGATGACAAGAGCAAGAGACTGTAGTGGTGACAGGAAGGGGCCTAAGCCGAGGTAGGCAGGTGGCCACTGGAGTCTGCAAGCAGTGGAGAGGGGATTCTCCCCCAGGACCTCAGGAGGAAGCTACCACACCCAAAGTGGTACTCATTTTGGACTCTCAACCTCCAGACCGATCACAGAACAAAGATGTGTTGTGTTAAGCCACAAAGTTTGTGGCAACTTGTTACAGTGGCCACAGGAAACAAATACACCTGCCATGCTGAGTGTTGGGACCAGCACCCCCACGAAGGAAGCCACCCTGGAGTTCGAGTCTGACAACTTTGAGCAGGTGTTTGTGCGTGACTGGTCCATGCCTGTGTGTGGGCTGGACCAGCCCTCAGGCCAGTACATGGCACAAGGTGAAGGACACCTCCTTCCTAAGATCCCTGCGCAGCTGACCTGCATCTCTGAGATCCCACCAGTGCAACTGCTCCCGGTTCAGAGAGATTTCCCCACCATAAAGAATATATCCTTCCTGGCCAAAGAAAAGATTCTTCTGAAAAATAGTCTTGCGGAGGGCAGAAGAGGTTAAGACACTAACATATTACAATGCCTGCCACAAGTGTAGCCCTACGTGAATCAGCTCATCAAACTGTTTTTGGACATGACATATTTCCCAGGAATGCCCCAGGCAAAAGACACGGCAGGTGGGGATCTGAGTAGGGGACAGAGCAAGGGGATGCCTAAAAGGTGAGTGTGTGTGAGCACTGCACAAACACGTGAACATACTAGCACCAGCCATGTGGCTTTGATTTTTCAACCCTAAATGTTTTATGCTGTAACTCCCATAAAATGACTTTTTTTTTTTTTAAAGAAGTGAAAAGGGCTCACATATTACCGAACCCAGCCAACCAACGCCTTCATAACAGATCCAGAGAGGAACCTCTGTTCAAACTTCTCTGGATAGCGGTGACATTTTTCAGCTTGAAAATGTAACACGATTGTGACCTTCAGACAGCATAAATGTGTGTGCCATCTCATGTGTAATTTCTTGTAGATCCAGCTTGGTTCTTCTCCAATGTTTCCTTTTGGAGTTGTACCTGATTTTATTACCAGTTTTCATCTGAATCCACTGGGGAATAGGATGATTTTGCTTTTGTTTCTTGGCCAGGAACTGCTTCATCCTGAAAGTCTTGTGAGAAGACATGGCGAGAAATGGAGTAAAGCACGCACCATGACGGCGGAGAAAGGAAGAGAGCGTAATGGCTTTTTTTTTTTTTTTTTTTTTGACAGTTCTTTCCCTGCTGCTACTTAGTTTCCTAACCAATTATTCCAAGCTTTTCACTTTCTTAATACCTAAAGTCATTTCCCTCTGTGTGGGAGGGAGACGCCCAGCGCATTATCACAAGCCTTCATGCTGCAGGGCAGCGTCACAGCTGCTGCAGAGAAGTCCACCCACAGCTCTGAAGATAGCCCAGCAAGGGTGCCAATCAAAGCTGTCTTCCTGGCTGCCTCCCCAGTGTGGGGTGTGGGCCACAGAAACCCCTTCACCTTCTCACATCACTGAAAGAGCTGTGCACACGGCAAAGGTGTGGACAGAGAGCACCTCAGTGGACAACCAGGTGGAACCCTCTTCAGCCCCTTGATAATTAATTGTGGGTGGCCAGCAGTCACTCCACTCAGGCAACACAGGGAAGGCAGAGGGAGAATGTGGGTATCTAATTATGGCCCTGAACACAGGCAGGCCGCTAATTCCTATTTTGCAGTCCTTGACTCACCACTTACATAATGGGAAGGTATGTACACTGGACAGTCTCGATGAGCCAGAAGGCGCTCACTGGGCACCTCAGGTCACCAAATTCTCAGTGTGGCCTGAAATTCAAAGAAAGGGGACTTCTGGGGGAGGTCTACATGAAATATTTATACCAGAAACTCAAGCACAAAAGAGTTGGGGAGCACAGCTGCCCGATTCTTCAGCCCTGTCTATGCAAGCAGACACCAGTGCTGCCTAGAGACACTCACCACCCTGTAGATGGAGATCCTCATGGAAGTAAGTGCAAGGTGTTCCCCATGCTCTGACAGGTGTCCTGGGGTTAGGAACACAGGGAGGACTCGTGTCTGGCCAGGACCAACCTGTGTCTTCTTTTGGCTCTCCAGAATGACCCAGGATGACCTGCAAAGGTTCCTCTGTTCCCTTCTTCTGATCCTCTTTGCCTGCTCACTCTGGCACATATTCTCCAACTTCTTCCCTCCGCCAGGCTCAGCTGTCCATGTATAACTCCAATACCAGAGGCAGAGGACATTCAAATTGCCCCACGCAGGCCCAGTCCCTTCCCTCACTCTTCTCTTCCCTGAAAGGCAACTCCCAGGTCCTAAGTCGGGACAGGAGATCCAGGGACCTGGATGCTTGTCCACATCTGTGGTTCAGTCACTCCCGACCCCTCCCCCGGCTGAGCTTCCTCACCACAATATGGAAGGTCTGAATCAGGTCACAGCTGGAACCCCCGACCGTCACCCTCAGGAGACTGCTGTTTTTGGTCCACACAGCCCCTTGATTAACCGCTGCTGGCTTCCATTCCCTGATTCTTTCAGTGTGGGAAACATCACTTAGGCCTTGGGCAGAAGTACAAATAACAAGGAAGCTCCCGAAGGCGAAACCTGCCTCTGCCTAGCAGATTTGGGTCCAAGAGTCTTAGAAGACTGGGTCCCAAGCTCTTCCTGGACCTGTCATTAGCTGACCTCCCCCAACCTCCCAACTAAGACAAAAGGAGGGGAGGGAGCTTAAAGTTCAGCACCCAGTTTCCAGAGAACAACATCCATCTCAAAGGTCCCATGGAGATTCAGAGAATGCCCTGACCACTATGTGCTCCATTCTAATGGGTGAACTTTCATGAGTCACCATAAATTACACTTTAGGGGAAAAAAGTGGGTGTCACTTATCAGTGAATGGCTCTGAGCTTCCCTTATGACCCCTAACCTCTACTTTCACAGCACTTAAGAAGCGTTTCCATTCCACCTGGGTTCACCTGCACCCAGACCTGGCTCACTCACCTTTAGTATTTCAAAATAACTTAAATCTAGCCATAGATGCTCTCAGGTGAAGTGGTCTGCAGGGAGCTCAGTCAAGCAAGGCCCTCCCCACCCCACTTATTATCCCTCCAACTCCCTGCTGCTTGAAGAGCATCATACAGACCCCATCCTGTGAACTGGTTCAGACCTTACCTTCCAGCCAAGACTCCACCTTCCTTCATTAAGGAATTCATTGTTACAAATAGGCAACATCTCAATTGTCATGACCAAATCAAGAAGGGATGGGGACTCATCTAAGGCTCTGTGTCCAGTAAAGTCAAGTGGGGCAAGGGGCAGGGATAAAAAACCCTTAATACCCTGGAAGAACCTTCTCAACACCCTTGCCTTGTCCTCAATTTTTGGAATCTCGTGGCCGTGCCAGCCCTGACAGCCAGCAGACTGTTCCCCCAGGCCCAGCCGCTTCTCCCGGTGAACACGAGCCCCCCATGTGCCTGAGAGTTCACCTATAAACATGAGTGCTGCTCATGCACAAGTCACCATTGGCAAAGAGCTTGAAGACATTGACTACTTTGGAAAATCTTTAAAAAATAAGCTTGTTCATTTGGGAAAATAATCAAATGATCACACAAGAAGAGGTGCCTTTCCTGAGCAGGTCTGTGATCTGGACCTCTGGGCACCTGGATAATTCCTCAGAGAAGGAGGTTGTTCCAGTCTGGTCAGTGTATATTCTTTTCTGCAGCTGCCAGGGGCAGAGTTGTTGATGAGGGAGGGGTCAGAAATATTTCAAAACTTCAAATAAAGCAGCATCTGACTGTATACTTTTTAAAGCTTGTATTAAGACTCCATGCAGAATTCCACTTAAAGACAGAAGTCTCTCAACCAAAAGTCTGAAAGCACGTAGGGACCCCGGGGGAATCTGACGCATGGGGACAGCAGGGGGTGGGGGGAGCACCTCCCCCATTAACCACCCCTCATACCTTGCTCACAGGGCTTGTGTAAAGATGAAAACACACCTGAGTCTGAAGTTATTTTTTAAAATGATCTTATTCTGAAAGCACACAGCACAGAGCTAGAAATGAGCTGCTGGGCAAAGGAGCAAACAACTCAGGGCTTCCTGCGGGCCAAATAGCCTTGGAGGTGCCTACAGTGGCAGGAAGGGCCTGAGTGACCCCACAGTTACCCCACCCCAACAGGCCCTCCCTAAGATACTCCACGCACCACACAGCAGGACCTGTCTCCTTCCCCTTGCAACCAGGACCTCGTGGAAAAGCACAAAGGCCAGGACAAGGCTGAAACATGACAGACTGAAAGCTAAATTTGAAAGCATAAGACTGGCCCATAAAACATCCTCCCTGGTTCCCTGTTTTGCTCCTTCCTGTCCTTTAAACATGAAGGGACGGTCTGCAGGCCTGAGGAAGCTTCTCTGCCTCTCTGTAAATTACAGGCTCTATGTTCTTATTTTTCTGATTTCTACAAATCTCTCTGAATTATATATTTATATGATCGTGTAGTAAAAAAGGCAGGTGGACCCTACAAGGTTGCAGGCCTGCAGCTAGCTTGGTTCAATGGCATTAATAAAGACACAGGTCAGCTACTACAGCTGGGTCAGTCTGCAACACAGACAAGCCAGAGGGTCAGGAAGGATGCCGAAAGCCCTGCCTGGCCTTCAACTAGCCCTATTGCCCGCCTGCATGAGGCAGCTGGTACAGCTGGAGCTCTGAACATGAGGGACGAGATCACTTGGTGAAGGAAAGATACCATCCCTCTCTCAAACGGAGTCTATCCTGCCTACATATCAAGGTTTGTCACTTAGTAGTTGAGGCTCCTCACAATCTCTGGGCCTCAGTCTTTTTAACTGTGAAATGGACATGGTATCTACCATTGTGCAGACTAAGATAGAAATGGGAAGAAAGTGCCACCATGGAGCCCCAGCCGGGCACATGGCTCCTCCTGAATCTCTGCGATGAGCGGGAAGGCAGCCAAGTGCCACCTCTCTCCTCTCAGAACACTTCTCTGCCTCCCCAACCACCCACCACCTTTAAGGGCCTACATACCACGGTTCTCCTAGGGATTTAGTCTGCATGTGTTCATGTGGGTCCCGAGAGATATGAGCTTCACCACCGGAGGGGCCTTCTATGGCCTAGTGTCCCTTCAACTGCTCTGTTATGAACACAGCAGCCACTATGGTTCCCAAAGGATCAGATACCCAGGAAGTGCCTCAGCACCAAGGGAGGACCAGATGGTTCTTTTCGCCTGCCTGGGAAAGCTCCGAGATAGAGGAAACAAAGCCAGAGCTTAAAGCAGCAGTTCTCAATTGGAGTGCTTAAAAATCACATGGACATCGGGAGGCCGAGGCAGGCAGATCACGAGGTCAAGAAATTGAGACCATCGTGGCTAACACAGTGAAACCCTGTCTCTATGAAAAATACAAAAAATTAGCCGGGCATGGTGGCACACACCTGTAGTTCTAGCTACTCGGGAGGCTGAGGCAGGAGACTTGCTTGAACCCGAGAGGCAGAGGTTGCAGTGAGCCAAGATCACGCCACTGCACTCTAGCCTGAGCGACACAGCGAGACTCTATCTCAAAAAAAAAAAAAAAAAAAAAAAAAAAAAAAAAAGAAATCACGTGGAGTGGTTATTTAAACTGGTCTCCCAGCCCCGCCCTGCGGATTCTGATACTGGGTAACATCTATAAAATGCTGGCTTAGGGAGCAACGGGAACTAGGTGATCAGCTGCAGAGAAGGGAAAGAAACCTCAAATGACAGATGTTAAAGACAGCAGGGCTCTGCGGTAACGCCCCTCCTCCTAGGCTCTCACAGGCCCAGACAACTTTGGGCTGCTCATGACTTTAACATCACCAAAAATAGCAGAAATTTGTCATGAGTGAGGTAAGCAGAGGTCCCCAAGATCAAAGCAACCTCCTGGACACTCTCCTATAGGAAGCAAACTCTAAAGAAGCCGGACTCTTCTTGGAGTGCTCTGAAGATCCTTTGGACCAAGCCTATTTACTTCATACACAAGTACATATGCACCCCAAGTTAATTTCTCAGGCTGGACCTTCATTTCTTATGGGACTGACAAACTCATAGGCTGCCCCTGAAAAAGGCACATATCCAAGAGCCAAACTGTTTTCTCTACTATGTCTGAGGATGTGAGCTGAGCTATGAGTCCTCAGCATGGCCCCTACACAGGAGGCAGCTCTCCTCTCTCACGAGGCTCAAAGACTCCCCAGGCTAGGAGGGAGTGGAGCTCCCCATTGTGGAGGCTGGCCCTCAGCACCATGCCTGCCACGGAAGGTGGCTTCATGGACCCTCCATGGCTTCCATGTGTGAGAGGTTCAGCGTCAGCAGTCACGGTCCAAGGGCATCAGACCTACTACAATCAGGTGGACGGAAATTTTGACACCAACACAGTTGATCTCTCAAGACCTTTATGCTGAGTGAAACACGCCAGTCACAAAGGACAAACCCTGCATAATCCCGTTTATGTGAGGTGCTGGAGGAGTCAAATTCTTAGAGACAGAGAGTAGCACGGGGGTTTCCAGGGGCTGGGGAAGGGAGTTATAGTTCAGTGGGTGCACAGGTCAGTCAGCAAGTTGAAAAAGGTCCTGGAGAGGGAGGGTGTGGTGGTTGTACAACAGTGTGGATGTACTTAATGCCACTGAACTGCACACTTAAAAACGGTTAAGATGGTGAATTTCCTGCACACCTCACCAAAGTTAAAAACATTCAAATAAAACATTCGATAATCTTTTTGCCTTGGAGAGCAGGCCTGTGAGAATCCCAAAGCATGGCCTGGCCTGCTCCACCCCAAGCTCCTGGCCCTCCCACTCCGCTTCTAGACCTGGAACTCCTCCCAAGAGCTTTCTAGTGACGTCTGGTGACACCCACACCTCAGCTTGACATCAGTCCCCAGAAACTCAGTGGCAGAATTAGGTAAAATCATGGGGAACATTTTACAGGCAGAGAAACAAAGGCAGAGGACAGAGGCAGGAGTCCAGGTTTCTAGACTGTTGCTTCGTCCACTCCTGAAAAACCAGGGGCCAGCCAAATCTCTCAGGCTCCTACTTGTCTGTGCGGCTGCCCAGAGCCCACCTCACCTCAGCCTGCATTTGAGAAATTTCCTTTTTCGGGAAATTTGCCTCTCCTCCACACCCACCAGTTACAGGGTACGTGGGTGTATCGAGAAAGAAATTTCCCAAAAAAGGAAAAGAGATTCCCCAAAGTTAGTCCCATCTCAGGGCTGCCTGGAGAGGCAACGGTCAGTCTCCAGAACTGGACGAGGTCTACCAGCCCCAGCCCCAGCAGAAGTCTGCAAGCAGAAAGGGCTTCCTGGAGCTACTGTCCCCAGATCCAGGGACTGCTGCCTTCCTCCCCCTCCTGCATGCTGTGACCTCCTGATGCCGATCTTCCTCTCCAGGTCCCAACCCAGTGGGGCTGAGGTAACCTTTCCCCCATCCCGGTTCTCAGGAGCTCTTGGGAAGTTTCTCCCTTCTGCTGAGTAATCCCTAAGGGTCACCATATCCCTCATCTCCCTCTGAGGAACACCCCTTGTCCTACATTCTCTCCTTTCCTACCCGCCCTCTGTCTTAAGGTTTTAAAGCTGGGAGCAGAAATTCTGCAGCAAGGCACTGACAAAGCTGGTAGCTCAACTCCATAAATATTTACTGAACATCTGCTAGATTTGTGCCACTCAAACCCCATGCTAGCAACATGGAGAGACACTTAGAATTATCAGGGGCCCAACGAGGACCACAACAACAACAAGTCAGTCTGGTTGGTAAGATAACACTCAAGCAAATGAAATCAAATGGTAACATCGTATAAAAATCAGTAACAACTCGAAACAGATGGTGACTAGTGTTGAGGGCACAGATCAGCCATAAAATGCTACAGTTTATTATGTGGGCCTGGGAGGGCCAGAAGTGGCCACAAGCTGCTCAGAGCTACTGCTTTTGCAGACAAATGCTGAGGCAGGGCTCACTTTACATCACGGTCTGAGGGCACCACGCAGGGAGTGGCACCTATGTGCTCCCTGGGACACACAAGCAGTTCTGCAGGCCTTGTGGTTGCCTGGTATGCAGGGGCACCCCATAGACCTCTTCAGATGAGGAACAGGCCCACCACATTCCATGACTGGCACTGCACCATCAGTAAGCCAACTCTGTGCCATCACCCCCTCACTCCCAGGAAATATGACAGGTGAGTCCTGTGCTGTTTAAGAGCAGAGCTAATAGCAAATCGTATTTACATTTCATTTTTAAAAATAAATAAGAATTTAAATAAACCACTGACTGAATCCCTCAGTTTCTCGGCCTTGGCACTGTCAACATTTTGGGCTAGAGCCTTCTTTGCTGTGGGGGCTGTTCTATGGAGGACCTTCAGCAGCATCCCTGCCCCAGGTTTAACAATCAAGGATGACTCCAGACATGGCCAGTGGTGGACAGTGGCCCTGGGCGGCACAGTACTGAGGACCACTGGTCTATTTCAAGGCACTCGCAGAGGAAGATTCTAGCTTGGCTGGAGTTCACCCACATATGAGCCTGCCTGAAATGGAGTTCTCCTGCTCCAGGTCTTAGGATCCTGCCAGCCTGGTTGGGATGGAACTCTCAGCTCAGGGTGGCTGACTGTTAGGCTGGAGTTCCCTGGCCACGGACTGTCTGCTCACCCTGGGGAGAGGCTCTGAGGAACAAGTCCTGATGCAGAGCACTGGGTGTTGGGAGAAACCAGCCTCTGCCTCCTCCCACCTGGCTTCTACCCCGACTGCTTCCTTGCAACCTTCCTCTGCGACCTTCCTGATACAACAGGGAAACCCCTCCATGGCCTCGGCTGGGCAGAGCCATACTGATGGGCTCACTGGGTCAGTCTCTCCAGCTCCCAGGTCATCTGCCAGAAAGCAGCCCATGGTCAGAAACGCCCAGCTCTGGGCATGCCCCCATGCCCTCTCTCAGTTCAAGTTTTCCCTGGGGCTTCTTTCTTTCCCCACATCCCTAGCACCATCCTACCTCTGCCTGAGCACTCCATGAAATAATACCCAACACATATCCAGGTTGCTGGGAGACCACAGTACACTGTGAAGTGTTAGTGCTCCTGGCTAGGTGGCCTCTATTATCCAGTAGCTGCACCTGGGAAGCAGCATGTGCTCTGCACTTGTGCCAGCACCAAGGTGTCCCCAGGAGCTACCCTCTTTGTGCTTGTGCAACTGAGCCAGAGGGAATAATGGATTTTGCTGTACTTCAGTTAGACTTAAAGAAAGATTTCCTGACTGTAATTATCAGTCCCCAAGGAAAGTACAGGGAGCTCTGTTTTTTGGGATGGTTCATGACCCAGCCCAGCCTGAATGCAATTCAGCGACCTCTTAAGGCTCCTTTGATACTGTTGGTCAATTGCAGGACTTAAGAACCAGTCAGCCAGCTACAGAGAGGCAAGGTAAACCTCACAGCTGCAAGAGCCCAGCTCTGACACCAGGACTACTCCCTGTGTAAGGGCTAAGCCAAGAGAACACCAGTGTGAAGTCTATCCTCCAGGTCTCTTTCTTGCCTCAAAGGAACAGAGTGTCCAAATGCATTGTCTCCCTGCTCCCACTTCTAGCCAAGTCCACCATGGGTGCTCACCTCCAATCTACTACCCTGGAGCATAGATGTTCTCACAGCAAAAACCCCCTGTGGTCTAATCATGATGTACAAATATGCACACCAGAAAGAATGAAAAGGAAGACAATTCTTTTTAAGAATAAATCAATGAGGTGACAGCTGATACAGGATTATGGTATCATACCTCTTAATTCACCCCAGAAACAAAAGCAGAAAAAGTATCACATAACAAAGGTTAGGACTCAGGTGCAAACACACCCTCTCTGGCCTTTGCACATGTGAGCTGTAATGACCACCCAAAAATCCCAGGGCCCTCCACAGTCTGGAAGGTCCCTGGAGGGCACAGTTATCTCCACTCATACTTTCAGAGTCTGTCTCGCCCTTGCAGCAAAGAAACAAACTCTGGATAGGATAGGCAGGGGCTGCCTGTTTTATATAGTGTGACTAAACGTTCCAGGACAGCCCCAATTTTAAAATGCTGCATATATGTGCACACAAACACTCACCCACCAAGTGGAACTGGAAAAGGCGATCAAATCTCCCATCTTCAACCCTTTACACAGTTTGGAATGTAGTCCTACTTTAATTAGTAGAGACTAATCTCCTTTAGAGAAAAAGTCAGGAGATAAAATAAGTGGAAAAAGAAAAGCCAGAAATTCCACCTAGTTGATTTTCAGGTTTGGCCTCTGGGGCAACAATAGCAAATGCTCATCCAGCCCAGGAGGCAGCTGGAAAATCAGGGAGGTGGGGAGCAGGAAGGAGCCTGTCTGCCTGGTTTAGTGACCAGCTGACCTCACGACCAGGAGGCCGGCCTCTGAAGTCAGCTCAGAAAACTATGTGAAGCTCAAATAAGACAAACAAAACCAACTGTAGCAGTAGAACTCACAGGCAGCCCCAGGACTAGGTATGTGAGCACGCGTGTAGCCCCAGGGCCAGTCCCTGCCCCACACCTACAGGTCCACAGCCTGCACCCGCCCTCACTGTGACCCAGGACTTTGCCCTTGCTTTCCCCTAACCAGGAGTGCTCCAGCCAAGTCCACACTATCAGCCTTGAACAGAAATGACTTCCTCCCTCACTTCTTCCTCTCACTCAAGACTACAGGAGATGATGCTTCAAAGGTCTAAGTTTTTAGGGCGGTCTTCGCAAGGTGCCACAAGTTCTTCAAAACATTCCAGACTTCCAAACAGACAAAAGTGGGAGCACACAGCTGCTGTGCTCTTATACAACAATGCAAGGACACTGTAATGGAGGGAACTGGCAAAGGCTGGGGACAGGGAGTGGGCAAGGATGACACTTACCATCTCATCTAGGGCATAGCGCAAGAGGCCGTGCTCGTAAAGGATGAAGAACCGTCGCTGCCATTTCTGCAACGGAGCACAAGGTGGGTGGTTAGGAGGATCTGGGTCCTGGCCCCGGAGCTTGGCTTGTGGAGGTCCCATGTCTAACAAGCCCGTATCTAAGGAAGGCGGTTCCACAGATTCCACTTCTGGGGCAAGTGGCAGGAAAAGAGGGACCTGACGCCTAAGAATGCTGATTCATCAGCCAGGGCTGGGCTGGGAGAAAGGCCCAAAATCACTTGAGTGATCGAGGCTTAACAAGAAGCTTCTTTTTTTTTTAAACACTTGGAAGCTCCTCAGGAGCAGAAACAATCTGTGTTTACCTTTTCATATTCCTTCTGGCGTCCAGCACAGAATGCATCACATGATATGTGTCAATATTTATTTGATGAATGATCTGACATAACATGGAATAACCCAGGAATGCCAAGGCACAGATTCACCAGTTCTGAAAAAATCTAGGAAACCACCACAAAAGGTCGTTCTGATGATCCACTGGCAAAGAGGAGGCACAAAGACAGCCAGGCTCCAGAATTAACTGAGGGGAAATGAGCTACTGAAAATCAAAACAGAGGAGCAGCAAGACCAGTGGAAATAACTCCAATATCCAAGGAGTGACCAACTGGCACAGAGTGTCCCCTGCTCTACTCTCCATCCAAAAGCCATATCACTGGGAAGTGCCCATGGTGGTCAGATGCCACCAGGAGCTGAAATGAAAAGGACTATGAAGTGTATGTCTTCCTCTGTGTGGGGAGAATGGCCTTGTCATGAATGACATACACAGCTCCCAGCCCCAAATCATCAAGGGTCCATGACTATATTCAATATTTCAAAAAGCTCAATCCAGCCTGGGCAGCATGGTGAAACCCCGTCTCTACAAAAAACACAAAAATTAGCTCGGCATGGTGACACACGCCTGTAGTCCCAGCTACTCAGGAGACTGAGGTGGGAGGATCACTTGAACCTGGGACGTCAAGACTGAACTGAACTAAGATCACACCACTGCACTACGGCTTTGGTGACAGAGCAAGGCTCTTTCTCAAAAAAGAAAAGAAAAGAAAAAGGACCCAGCAATGCTCAAAGTTTAACTGGCAATAAGGCCGCATGAACTGACTATAAAAGCACATCTCTATGCTTTGGGCCAGGGTTATCATTTATAATAAAGAATCCCCTCAGAAGCTGGAAATGGCAATTTTGTACAACCTCAATATAAACTAGGAAAGGGAACTCCTCCCTGGAAACTGCAGTCTGGCTGGACCAGTGATTCCTGAGTCCTCCCGTCTGGGCGGCATGAACAGGGACTCAAAGGGCCCTGCTAAGAGGCCTTCTAGAGGGCTGCTCCACGCTGGGTGTGTAGAGGCGACCTGAACGTGTTTCCTAGGAGCATTTCCAATGGCCTTATGGGCTGCTTTTGAAATCAAAACCCATTCCGGAAGGAATCCCAAAGACCAGAGACACAATGCAAGGCCTGTGGGACCAGAATACACAACAGCCCAAGGTCCCTACTCCAAATGCAGATTCACAGTGGGGAGGGGGTAAGTAGCAGATACTAAGAAGGGGAAAGGGAGCTCCCGGGGATGGAGGGGTCTGAGTGGAAGCAATTTTTTTTTTTTAAGATGGGGTTTCAACATGATGGTCAAGGCTGGTCTTGAACTCCTGATCTCAGGTGATCCACCCACCTCGGCCTCCCAAAGTGCTAGGATTACAGGCGTGAGCCACCGCGCCCGGCCCATGGAAGCAATTTATAGGGTATGAGTGGCAAAACTGTAAGATAGCATGTGAGGAAGGACAGTGTTTTAACTGGAGTCAAATCCAGAGGGGCTTCTTGGCAGAGAAACAAATCACAGGTCAGGCCAATGGTGGTCCCAGCTCTAGCGGGGCCCTGCCCTGGGCAATGCATAATTTAGTACGAGGTGAGCCAAGGCTTCTGGGCCCCCAACCCTTCACTAGTGCTAGTGGGCTGAACCCCTGGCTCAGGAGGAAGGGAGGTGTGATAGGGGCAGGCCTTGGCATGGAAGGAATTGGGAGCTGCTCAACATAACACAAACGTTTGTTAAACAGCTCTTTCGCCTCTTCCATTTGACTGTTCCCAGAGTCAGGCTTACCCACAAAACAGGCAACACCCACATGAGAGCTCCTCACTCTGAAGGGAGCACTACATATAACTATGTATGATTGAGACCTTTTCTGTACAATGTACAAGTGCACCAAATGGGGGAGCCCTGCTGATCCTGCCACCCCAGGATCCACTGTTCAACTCTCCATCTCCCTCTTCCATTCTGCCAGTTCACCCTTAGATGGGCCCCTTCTCTGGTTCCTCCCACCCTAAGAGTTGGCTCTGATGCCCTTACCCGAGACCGGTGCACTGGGTTGTCAAAGTCGGTCCCATCTGGGGCCAGGAGCAGCCAACCGCCATAAATGGGTTTTGCCTAGAGGAGAAAAAAGAGGGCAGGTCACCAGCAGCCTTCGACACGAGAGAGAGAGAGAGAGAGAGAGAGAGAGAGAGAGAGAGAGAGAGAGGGGGGGGGGGGGGGGGGGGGGGGGGGGGGGGGGGGGGGGGGGGGGGAGGGGGGGAGGGGGAGGGAACAGCTAAAGTTAATGGCAAGTACTTGCTGGAAATGGACGCTACCTCTGCTCAGCAGAGGTCATGCCACCCATTCCCGCTGCAGTGCGTCTGTGGCTGCTTGAGAATGAGAGGCTGGTGGGGATTCTGCAGCATCCGGGATAGAGAGGGGAACACAGACCTGTGCAGGAGTGTGAGAACCTGCAGAGTACAGGAGCCCCTAATACATGCTGCCTCCCTCAAGCTGCTGATCAAGCCACCAAGATCAGGAAAAAATGATATTTTATTAAACAAATATGTGAGTGACAATGTGTGGCAGGTGCCAGGAATAAAACATGAACATAGTCAAAAAGCTTTATCCTCTCACACCTGTAATTCCAACACTTTGGGAGGCCAAGGCAGGTAGATTACAAGGTCAGGAGTTCAAGACCAGCCTGGCCAAGATGGTGAAACCCTGTCTCCACTCAAAATACAAAAATTAGCTGGGTGTGGTGGTGGGTGCATGTAATCCCAACTACTTGAGAGGCTGAGGCAGGAGAATCACTTAAACCTGGGAGATGGAGGTTGCAATGAGCCGAGATTGCACCACTACACTACACTCCAGCCTGGGCGACAGAGTGAGACTCTGTCTCAAAAAAAAAAAAAAAAAAAAAAAAAAAAGAAAGAAAGAAAAAGAAACCTCAATCTCATCCTGAAGATACAAAATAGGGCCAAGAGAAGAGACTGCTTTTGTGATCACAGCCAGCTCTGGCCAAAGAATCATCAACTGACTGGCTGTGTGGCTACATGCAGAAACCCTCTGAGTTCAAACTCTTCCATCTGAAAAGTGAGAATGATAATAATTCTACCTAAACCTTATGACTCTGATGTGAGAATTAATAAGATAATGCAATTAGTAAAACCCAGCAGAGGGATGTAAAACGGTGCTGCCACCTTGGAAGAGTCCAGCAGTTCCTCAGAAAATTAAAAGCAGAATTACCCTAGGACCCAGCAATTTCACCCCCAGGTATACACACCTCAGAAAACAGAAAATGGGCTCAAATAAAAACCTGCACATAAATGTTCATAGCAGTACTATTCACACTTGCCAAAAGGTGGTAACAGTCTAAATGTCCATGGACAGAAGAATGGATGAACAAAGTGTGATGGATCCCCACAAGGGAACACTATTCAGCCAGAAAAAGGAATGAAGCATCACACACACTACAGCACAGCGGAATGTCTAAAACGTGATGCTAAGTCAAAGAAACCAGACACAAAAGCCCACATGTTACAGAAGTCCGCTTACACGAACGGTCTAGAATAGGCACATCCACAGCACAGAAAGCAGATTGGTGGCTGCCAGGGACTGGAGGAGAGGGAATAAGGAGAGACAGGTAACGGGTATGGGACTTCTTTCGTGGGTGACAAAAATGTTCTGGAATCAGACAGTGGAGATGGTTGCACAACACTGTGAATATGCTAAAACTCACCAAACTGTACCCTTTAAGAGGGTGAATCTTTAGATGGATGAAGTATACCTCAATTTAAAAAGCTGTATGAGAACAAAGAACACTGAGCACAGTACAGTGTCCAGTCTGCGAGGTCTCAACAAATGTGAGGCATTGTTCCACTTCACCATCCAGAGTCCCCACTCCCCAAGACCGTGGGTAGGAGCTCAACACAGGGAACGGAGTGGGGGGTTCTAGACAGACACTCTGGCTCCATCTCTTTCCTCAGCCCCACCCAGCTGGTGAGACTGGGCTGGAAAAGGTACAACCAGGCCCATTTATTTAGTCCCCTTTAGAGGCCATTAACACAAATTAAAACCCAAATTCTCTGACTGCTGCTCACACACACAGCCTGATCCCTGGATCCCCTCAGGGGTTCCCCACATGCTTTTTATTCAGTGCTCTCCAAAGTAGGAGGCCACACCACACTACCTCATTTGGTAGCTGCAGGCTGTGACTCAGAGAGGGCAGGTCACATACCAGACGCCACACAGCCTCCAGGCTGAACCAAGAACCCTCTTTTCTTGGTTTCTGCCTACAGGGGTCCTTAAGGTCCCCAGGAGCACTGGCTTTCCCCATGAATGACAGGAGTAGAGCTGTGTGCCTGAAATTGGGGGAAAGGTGTAAGGACAGGAGAGTGGGTGCTGGCTGCAGACAGAGTCTAGGAGGGCCAATGGGTGTATGGTGGAAATTCCACCTCGGAAGGCAGAAGCAAAAGCAAGGAGAGGTCTGCACTGTCTGCGAACTCCAGCTGTGTCCAGCCAACCTCAGGTGGGCACACACACTTGGCCTCTCCATTCCAGGAGTATACACCCTAAGCAGACCCCACCCGGAGGACTTGCATACGGCATGGGAAAGCTGTATGGACAACTCCCCGTGTATCTGGACTCTGACTCCCAGCTCGGCCTCTTGTCAGCCACAAAAGCCCACCTGAGAGGTGAGAGGCCAGTCCACCAGGCCATTCCTCCAACTCTGGCTTAACTGTGCGACACCACCTTGGCTTCTGAAGGCAACTTGGGGTGTCATCGCATCATCAGCTACATTTACCTGACCTTTCTCCAGGAGGTACTGTGTGGAGCTGAGGGCTCAGCATCTGTTCCCTCAGAACCTGAGCCCCGGTCTCAACTCAGGCATCCTCAGCAAAACCTCTGCTCAGAATTTTTTTAAAAAATCACTTATCAAGGAAAAGCCCTAAAGAAGGTAAGGACCCCACACACGGGGGAGGCCTGGGGTTGGGAGGACCCTCTAGGCAGGGGCACAGCTGACGCACAGGTGCAAAGGCAGGAATGATGGTGCCATGGGGCCACGAGGAGCCAACTGTAATTACTGAGAACTCACTCCTCAGGCCCAGGGAGCCAGGGACCAGGACCTGGCGGACTACGGCACCACCACTCTTACCTCTCACAGCTAGCCATACAGCCTGTGCAGCTGTCTCCAGCCTCCTCAGTTCCCCAAAACCTGGCCCTCTCTGCCATCCCTCAGGGATTCCCTAAAATGCCCCTTCCTCAAGGGACAGTCCTGATCTTCCCCCATCAGTCTCTAACTACTCACTTCTGCCATTACTGTCACTGTACATCACAGAACTAATTTCTACCTATGGTTTCATTATGCAATTACATTGCTATGACATGACGGCCCCCCACCCCCACCCCAGAACCTTCACTCCAGGAAGGCAGGGATGGGGTTGGCCCTGTGTCCTTGGTCCTGAGGCAGGTGTGCAGAGGGAGTGACGGTGAGTACCCCGCCGGCCTAGGCCAGCAGTGGGTGCGTGGTGCCTGCTCTGAGCTTCCTTCTCCTTACATAACCTAGGTCCTGACTCTGACAGCCTGTCCTCATCCCTCAGGCGTGGGAAAGGCCTCCCAGGAAGAGCTGCCACTTCTCTATGTCTCAGTCTATATAAAAATGCTGCATCCTCCCCGGCACGGCAGACCACAGTGTCTGTGAGTCCAGAAGTGCCCACAGGCAGAGGCTCCCATGCATGCCCACCTGCTCCTGGGGCTGCGCCTCTGAAAGGCCCTAAGGTATTCTCTTCCAGGGTGACCTATAATAATCTGAAACTGGGACACTAAAACAAAAAGCCCAAAAGGCAGCAGGGAGGGTGCTTTGGAAATGCTACATGGGTAGGCTTAGCTTTACTGTTTTTTGGTTGAGCTGCTGGGCATTTTGGAGGGAGGCAGGAGAAGCAGGTATCTGTTGTTGACACAGGGGATCCAAGCTGGGCTGTAAGGACACAAAAGATGGGGCCTGAGTCCTGTTTCAAGCAGCCCTGCACACAGGGCACCTTTCCTATGCAGGTCCTCCCAGAGGATGCATGTGGCTCCGGACCCAGTATAAACATGACCACATGAGAGACTCGGGGGGAGCTACCTCCTCTCCAATTGAACTTAGCCTTCCCTTGTGATCCATATAAGCCAGAGGCTGCACTTCTGGTTGGCCTCTAGGAAGAGGCTGCTGGTGGTCTGGGTGTGCCTTCAACCTGAAACTCTTTCAAAAACAGTGCTGTGAAACTTCTGCTTCCTGGACGATGGGGTAGATATAGATTTCCCTATTCCTCCTGCTAAGTACAACTAAAAATTTGGGACCATCATGTGCAAGACAAACATGAGAAGACTCTGAAAGGTGGAGAAAAGAAGGTAGGTGGGCCAGGGACCCAAGACCTGAGGAAGGATACCATGGCGACTCTCCCAGGCTTTTTTTTTTTTTTTTTTTAAATCTCACTATCCCAGAGTGGGTACTGGAGAAACTGTAACCTGAAAATGCCAATGGGCACACAACAAGAAAAAAAATCAATCAAAAGCTACTCTCCATAGCTGATGAACCAGAAAAGAGTAGACAAACAAGACAGAAAACCCTTAAACGAGAACTGCCCTATTCTGGCCAAAAACCACAGGAAAGCCTGTACCCCAACCTTCCCCTAGCCCCACCACCACCAAGTGAGCAAAAGCTGGATTCCCATCCTTGTGAAGTGCCCCACACCCCGGCCAGGGTGGTGTCAGAAGACACAAGGGCCGTATATCCCACCAGCAGCAATGAGGACCCTTCCCTCTCCATGCTAGAGTGTGTCAGAGGGCGCCAACTGGAGGGTCAGGGTTATTACTGTGGCCCAGTGGGAAGGGAACCCATGACGAGGAGCCTCTCCAGTTCAGGCATCAATGGAGGCCGAGGGGTGGTGGACTTCTGTCTCCCCCTAAGTAACTAGGTGATCATGGTGACCCCCTTCCCCCATGGAAACATTGTCAGAAAAGTCAACTGAAAGAGAAGGTTCAAATGAGACCTAGAGTCACCCAATAGAATACAAAATCACCTGGGTTTCCACCAAAAATCATCATTATACCAATAACCAGGAAGGTCACAAACTTAATGAACAAAGACAACCAAGAAATGCCAACACCAAGACACAACCATGCTAGAATTATTTCACATTTAATTAAAAATACCATAACTGAAATAAAAGCTCCTGGATGGGCTCAAGAGCAGAAGGATGGGGGCCAAGGAAAGAACCAGTGAACTGGAAGACAGAACAACAGAAATCATCCCATGTGACAATAGAGAAAAAAACAGACAGGAAAAAATGAATAAATAAAAGGGACCTGTGGAACTGTAACAAATAGTCTAACATTCACGTCATCAGAGTCTCTGAAGGAGAGGAGGGAGAAGCAGAAAAGGGGCTCAAAGAATGGCTAGAAACCTCCCAAATTTGGCAACCTACACATTCAGTAAGTTTAGTGACCATCAAAGGATAAACCCAGAGAAATTCAGACCAAGACATATAATAACTAAAGAGAAACCTAAAAGGCAAAGAAAGCCAAAGACAAAGCAAAAAATCTCAAAAGCAGTCAGAGAAAATTAAGACCTTACAGATTTGAGAAAACCAAGCAGAATCACAACAGATTTCTTATCAGGAACCACGGAGACCAGAAGGAAGTGGTACACCACTTTTCAGCTACTGAAAGAAAACAACTGTCAACCTAGAATCCTATAACCACTAAAAACATCCGTCAGGAATGCAAAGGAAATCCAGGCCTTCTCATATGAAGGAAAACTAAGAGAATTTCTTAGCAGACCTTCTCCTAACAAAATGATCAAAGGAAGTTCTCTAAACAAAATCATGGAAAAAGGAATCTTGGAACATCTGAAAAGAAGCAAGAACACAGTATTTAAAAAGGGGGAGGGGGCAAATAAGTAGGCTTTCCTTCTCTTGAGTTTTTAAAATTATGTTTCATGACTGAAGCAAAAATTGTGTAATGTGGTTCTAAATGTATGTAAAAGGAAACACTTAAAACAATTATCAAAGGAAAGGTAAAGTGGTGTACAGATAGGTACTCTCAAACTGGTAAAATGACACCACCAAGAGACTATGACAAGTTATGTCTATATAATGTCTCATTATAACCACTAAAAAGTCTACACAAAGAGATATACTTAAAAACAATTTGTATTTTGATATATAAATCAAAATACAATTCTAAAGAAATGTTCAAGTAACACAAAGGAAGCAGGAAAAACAAAACAGAAATAACCAGAGATGCAAACAGAAAACAAAAATAATTATGCCCTAAGTTATTAGTAAATATTTTAAATGTAAATAATCTAAATACACCAATTAAAAGGCAGATTGGTAGATTCTTAAAATGATTCAACTGTATACTGTCTACAAAAGATTCACTCTGAATATAATGATTACAGGCAGGTTGAAAAACTAAAAATGATACATCCTGGCCGGGCATGGTGGCTCAAGCCTGTAATCCAAGCACTTTGGAGGCCAAGGTGGGCGGATCACCTGAGGTCGGGAGTTCAGGACCAGCCTGACCAACATGGTGAAACCCCACCTTTAAAAAAAAATAAAAAATAAAAATAAAGAAAAAAAAGATACATCCTGTAAATATTAATCTAAGGAGAGCAGAGTTGTTGTATTATCACATAATTTATATTTCAACACAAAGAAAATGACCAGACCTTAAGAGGAATATTATATAATGATAAAAGGGTCAATTCACTAAGACACAGTAAGCCTAAATATGCATGTACATTTAAACATCAGAGCTGCAAAATAATGTGAAGCTAAAACTAATACGACTGAAAGAAAAAATAAATAAATCCACAAATTTTGTTGTAGACTTCAACACCCATCTCAATAACACAACTAATGCAGTCCTAAGAGGGAACTAAATGTAACTAAAATGCTCACATTAGAAAAGAGGAACGATCTGAAATCAATAATCTAAGCTTCTACCTGAGGAATCTAGAAAAAGAAGTACAAACTGTACCAAAAGCAAGAAAAAAGAAATAATAAAGATAAAAGTAGAAATCGGGCTGGGCATGGTGGCTCATGTCTGTAATCCCAGCATTTTGGGAGGCTGAGGCAGGTGGATCAGGAGGTCAGGAGTTCGAGACCGACCTGGCCAACACAGTGAAACCCCGTCTCTACTAAAAATACAAAAATTAGCTGGGCCTGGTGGCGTGCACCTGTAGTCCCAACTACTTGGGAGGCTGGGGCAGGAGAATCACCTGAACTCGGGAGGCAGAAGTTGCAGTGAGCCGATATTGCGCCACTACACTCCAGCCTGGGCGACACAGCAAGACTTCGTCTCAAAAAAAAAAAAAAAAGAAAGGTATATGTAGAAATCAATGAAATTAGAACAAAACAAAATCAACGAAACAAAGAGCTGGTTCTTTGAACAGACTGATAAAACTAACAAACTTCGGCCAGGCACGGCGGCTTATTCTGTAATCCCAGAACTTTGGGAGGCCGAGGCGGGCGGATCGCCTGAGGTCAGGAGTTTGAGACCAGCCTGACCAATATGGAGAAACCCTGTCTCTACTAAAAATACAAAAATAGGTGGGCGTGGTGGCATGCCTGTAATCCCATCTACTTGGGAACCTAATGCGGGAGAATCGCTTGAACCCAGGAGGCGGAGGTTACGGTGAGACGAGATGAACCAAGATTGCACCACTGCACTCTAGCCTGGGCAAGAAGGGTGAAACTCCATCTCAAAAAAAATTTTTTTTTGACAAACTTCTGACAAGACCAACAAATAGAATAAAGACATCATGGGACAAATTAATATCAGAAATAAAACAGGGATAGCATTACAGATTCTGCAGACTTCAAAAGGATAATGAGGAATACTAATACAATTCTACAAACATTAATTTGACAACATATATGAAACTGACTCACTTTACTAAAAAACAGATAATTTAAATGATCCTATAACCATTAAGGAAATTGAGTATGTAATTTTATAACTCACAAAGAAGAAATCTCCAAGCCCAGATGGTTTTACTGGAGATTTCTACCAAGTGTTTAAAGAATTGACATTAATTCTATATCATTTTTTCTAAAGAACCGGAAGAAACACCTTCGAATTCATTTTATGAAACTATTATTACCCTGACACCAAAACCAGACAAACTATATGACAAAACCCAAACATCTTTTTAAAAGGAAAAAAAGAAATATAGGCTAATATCCCTCATTAATAAACAGTAGTTCCCCCTCCCTCATCTATGGCTCCACAGTTTCACTTACCCACAGTCAACCACAGCCTGAAAATATTAAATGGAAAATTCCTGAAATAATTTACAAGTTTTAAACTGCATGCCATTCTGAGTAGTGTGATGAAATCTTGCATTGTCCTGCTCTATCCCAGCTGGGATGTGGATCCTTCCCTTTGTCCAGCGCATCCAGCTGTATACTCTGCCTGCCCCTTAGTAACTTAGCAGCCGTCAGTTATCAGATTGACTGTGGTGGTGTTGCAGTGCTTGTGTTCAAATAACGCTTGTTTTACTTCATAACGGCACCAAAGCACAAGACTAGTGATGACAGCAATTTGGATATGCCAAAGAGAAGCCATAAAGTGCTTCCTTCAAGTGAAACGGCAAAAGTTTTCACTTTGAGGGGAAAAAAAAAAATCGGCTGGGCACTGCGGCTCACATCTGTAATCTCAGTACTTTGAGAGGCAGAGGCGGGTGGATCATGAGGTCAAGAGATCGAGACCATCCTGGCCAACATGGTGAAACTGCATATCTAATAAAAATACAAAAATTAGCTGGGCATGGTAGCATGTACCTGTAGTCCCAGCTACTCAGAAGGCTAAGGCAGGAGAATCGCTTGAACCAGGGAGGCGGAGGTTGCAGTGAGCCAAGATTGTGCCAATGTATTCCAGCCTGGTGACAGGAAAAAAAAATCATATGCTGAGGTTGCTAAGATCTATAGTAAGAATAAATCCTCTATCTGTGAAATTGTGAGGAAGAAAAAAATTCATGCTAGTTTTGCTGTCACACCTCAAACTGCAAATGTTACAGCCCTAGTGTGTGATAAAGTGCTTAGTTAAGATAGGAAAAGTATTTATGACTGGGTGTGGTAGTTCACACCTGTAACCCCAGCACTCTGGGAGTCTGAGGCAGAAGGATGACATGAAGCCAGGAGTTTGAGACCAGCCTGGGAATTACAAGACCCTGTTTCTAAAAAAATTACTAATAGCTAGGTGTGGTGGCAAGACCTGGCATAGGCCCTGCTACTTGGGAGGCTGAGGCAGGAGGATCACTTCAGTCCAGGAATTCGAGGTTGCAGTAAGCTACGCTAGTACCTCTATATTCCAGCCTGGGCAGCAGGGCAAGACTCTGCCTCAAAACAACAACAACAAAAAAAGATGGAAAAAGCATTTGTGGGTTTGATACGAGAAGATACCTAGGTTGTTTCCAATCAGAAATGTGTTCTGACTGAGAACAATCAGGTTCAGTAGGTTCAGTACTATCCGTGGTTTGGGAAATCCACAGGGGATGTTGGAATGTATCTCCTGCAGATATAGGGGGACTGCTGTACATGCAAAAATCAACAAGGTGTAGCAAATAGAATTCAACAATATATTTACAGAATTATATACCATGACCAAGGGGTTTTATTCCAGGGATGCTGGTTTAATATTCAAAAATCAACCACTGTAATCCACCAAATTAATGCTCTACAGAAGAAAAGCCACATGGTCCTATTGATTGATGCAGAAAGGGCATCTGACAAAATCCAACATCCATTCATAATTATTTTAAAAACCTCTCAGAAAAGTAGGAATAGAGGGGAACTTACTCAACATCATAAGAGCACCTCTAAAGAAACCTCCAGCTAATATTATAATAATGGAGAAAGGCTGAATGCTTTCCCTCTAAGATCAGGAACTAGGCAATGATGTCCATCTCAGAATTCTTATTCAACATAGTGCTGGAATTTCTAGCCAGTGCAGTAAGGCAGGAAAAGGAAATAAAAGGCACAGAGATCAAAACGGAAGAAATAAAATCTTTAAAGATAACATAGTTGTCTGTTTAGAAAATCCCAGAATCTACAAAAATCTCCTAGAACTAACCAGTTCAATAGTTGCAGGATACAAAATCAGCATACAAAGATCAACTGTATTTCTATATGCTAGCAATGGACACACGGACACTGAAATTAAAATACAATGTCACTTACAATTGCTTAAAATTAAAAAAAAGAAATATCACACAACATGTACAGGAACTGCTGCACACTACGCAACACTGATTAGAGAAATCAAAGAAGATCTAAATAAATGGAGAGACATAATGTGTTTATGCACTGGAAGATTGTAAGATGTCAATTCTCACCCAACTGATATTCAGTTTAATACAATTCCTATCAAAATCCCAGCAAGATTTTTTATAGATATGGATAAGATTATTCTATAATTTACAAGGAAAGGCAAATGAACTAGAATATTTTTAATTAAAAAGGAATGAAGAGGATATAATCTATTTACTAAATTATAAGACTTATTATATATCCACAGTAATGAAGACTGTGTGGTATTAGTGGAAACTCAGACACATGGATCAACGGAACAGAGGCTAGCAATAAACCAACACAGTATGCCCAATTTTGACAAAAGTGCAGAAGGAATTCGATGGAGGAAAAACGGCCTTTCAACAAATGGTGCTAGAGTGACAGTTTGTCCATAGGCAAAAAAACAAAAAATGCTTCAAGCTGATACAAAAAGTAATGTTATACAAAAAAAAAAAAGACACAAAATGGAACAAATCTAAATTGATAAATTGGACTTCATTAAAATTTAAAACTTTTGCTCTGCACAAAGTCCTGCTAAGGAAGACGAAAAGATCAGCCACCAAGTAGGATAAAATACTTTGCAAACGACGTATCTGACAAAGGACTAGTATCTAGACTGTATACTAGTATTTAGACTATATAAAGACCCTCAAAACTCAACTGTAAAAACACAAAACAATCCAATTAGAATATGGAGAGAAGACACGAGAAGACTTTCCACAGAAGATAAATAGCATAAAAAGGTGTTCAACACCAAAGCTATAGGGGAAAAGCAAATTAAAACCACACGAGATGTTACTATGCTCCTATCAGATGGCTAAAAAAACAAATGGTGACAACACCAAATGCTGGCAAGGTCACAAGGTAAGTACATCACTCATATCACTCATACACTGCTGGTGGGAATCAGTTTGGCAGTTTCTTAAAAAACTAAACATGCAACTACCATACAACCTAGGAACTGCACGCCTGGATATTTATTTCAGAGAATGCACTCACACAAAAACTGCATGTGAATGGTTATAGCAACTTTGTTCATAATAGCCCCAAATTGGAAACAGCCTAGGTGTCCCTTGTATCATGGAATGCGAGTCAACAATAAAAAGGAGCCAACTACTGATCCAAGCAACGACCTGGATGACTCACCAGAGAATTCTGAATGAAAAAAGCCAATCTCAGAGGTTCTAGGTTGTATGATTCTCTTCACATAAGATTTTTGGAAATGTCCAATTTATGGAAATTGAGAAGAATTCCTGGGTGGCTGGGGCTGGGGTGATGTGGGAGGGAGAAGGCGATGGAGACGCTGGGTACTCTGTGCATTGTAGCCAGTATCCCAGCTGTGGTGCCCTACCACAGTGTTGCAGGTCACCATTGGAGGACCTGGGCAAAGGAGTACATGGGATTTTTGTTATTTCCTATAACCACAGGGGAAACACAATTATTGCAACATAAGAAGTTTAGTAAAAAAGGAAAAACAAAACCCAGCTACCACTGTGGCCTCTGTAGTCAGTCCTCAGGGGTCTAAGTTGGATGGCCATGGGTCTCCTCCAGGGCACCGGCCTGCCATGGCCTTGAGCTGTACCATGTATGCTCTGCTGGCCTCTCCAGCTGCTTCCCTGGAGGCCACAGACATTTCCTCTCTCAGGAGTTCTTTTGCACTTTCCCTTCACCACCCTTCCCAGCCAGATCTGGGATGCATGTCAGGAAGAGCCCAACTGTCTCAACTCTGAGTTGTCCAACTGCCCCAAATGGGTGGCCAGGGGCAAAGGACGGAGAAACATCCCAGCATGCTCTTCTGGGTGTTATCAAGCTGCCAATGTTGACACTTCCCAGATGTCCTCTGGACACAGCCACCCCATAACAACCAGCCCACATTACATGCTTGGCTCTAACTCCATGTGGCCTGTATGTGGCTCCAAGAGGAGGAACAGTCGGTGACAGGATCTCTAACAGGTGGTTAGCTCGGGTTTCCTGTCCACTTGGACTCAACTGCCCTCAGACAGCAGTGGACGGGGAGAAAGGTGGTCAGACACATTGCGCAATCTGGCACCGAACAGGGCAGCCCTCAGTCAATGTAGACAGGTGGGTCTCCCCCTTCTTATCTCATCACATCCTGCCACCCCACTAGGGTCCCATGCCCTCACCTCGCATACACAAACATCTTCTATTCCATGGAATAAGGTGACTGACTGTCCCATACACAGCCCCCTCAAAATCCCACACCTTCTTCAAGAACGCTAACCGGCCCCAGGCCAAATGTGTCGTTCCCTCTCACAACACCACATCTAATCGCTGGGGACAAGAATCCAGCCTCATCCAGCAAAGCACCAAATACAAAGCTGGGCTCCAATGACCAAATAAGTAAAACATGTGAATGAGTCAACGGGTACATCACTTATTAGTCACTCACACCCAGCTGAAAAGGTAACTGCTCCCTAACAGCTCTGAGTGCTGCTGGAAGGTGCTTGCCCTCCCAGCCAAGACCTGGGCGAGCCAGGCTGCACCTCTGCCTCCCACACTCGGAGCTCCCAGGTCATTAGGACGATACTGGTCAGCATCCAGCAGTGATGTATGATCAGCACTCTGAGGAGCAAGGAGACATGAGCCAGGGCTGTACCCTCACATGGCTGAATCCAACTTGTATTTCTCCTTTCTCTTGAGTCAAAGTCTCCAGTTATACCACTGTGTACACTATGCCACCAAGGAAAAGAGGCAGGGCGTGGGAAAGCTGGCACTCAGACAGCAGCACACGGCCACACGCAAGAGCCACAGTGCTTCCATGCTCCTGGTACAGTGAACCCACATCCAAAGCCTGGGCCTGAAGAACTCAGAGAGAAGCAAATAGTCCCATTCCCGATGTGGGAAAAGCTCAATGCCCAACAGAGAAACAGTTTTGAGAGTGATGATACATCCACTTGCTAACATGCTACCTGGCCAGTTAATGACCAGTGAGGACGAGGATTCAAGAAGCCCTCCAGGGCACCACTCACACCATCAAATGCAGCCAGCGTGTCCTGCACAGGCCCTCATGGCTCCCTTGCTCTGTCTGCTGGTGACCAGCAACCCCTGAAGGTGTGCAATAGAATTTCTCCAGCAGCTGCCCTGAAGCTGGCACCACTCAAGGCCCCACAGATAAAAACATGAAGTACACAGGTCTCCCAAGGGGCTCATGGTCAGTTCTGTTTGTAACACACGTCAGGATGGATAAAGATTGAGAGTTAATGAGAAAACAGCTATTACATGGACTGCAGGGATCAGCAGCAGGTTGGGAGGCTTTTGCTTGATTTGACCATTTTTGTAATATAAATGCCACTACAAAGCACTTATCAGTTATTTTTTAGGGGAGGGAAAGATGCCTGTCTGACAGAGCATACAGGACTTCTGATATAACCCTGCCAGAGCGGCTTCAATAGGGGGGGTCTTGGTCATTCCTGGGAGAAGTAGGTGCAGTTAGGGAACCCCTACACTTCACTCCACAAACCGGACCTCACAGCTCCAGGTATTTAATGTAAACTGGCCTGGAAACAAGAAGGCCAATTCAAGTCCTGGCTCGACCACCCAGTGGCCAAGGGCAAGGCACTGTCTCTGTGATTCTCAGTTTTATCATCTACAATGGAAAAATACACATATTCCTTCCATACCATTTTTTATTCAAAAAAAAAAAAAAAGAGATCATGTCAGACACAAGCATACCTTGGGCAACTGAGCAATCAAAAACGCCTCAAGGTCAGGAACATAGACCCAGCACTTACACGGGTACACAAACCAAACCAGTGCTCACAGGAGTGCTTCACAGTGGAAGCGGCCAGTGGGAGCCCCAGGACAGCGTTGTGCAGTTCAAGTGCTGCAGGGTTTCTACTTCTGAGGGTAGGCCAAGGACCCAAATCCCACACTGGCTTCCTCACAGCAGGCTCCACCCTAGAATCCAGGCAGTGTTCATCCCCAGGAAAGTTCTTCAAGAGGAAAAGTTCCACACAGTACTGAAGAAGGGCCTACACCTGTAAGCAGAATATGTGCAAACTATGGCTATTACAGTCTCTGTAGTTTTCAGGTTGATTCTCGCCCTTTTCTTTTTCCCAAAAGAAAATACTTTCACACTCATAGCAAACAGGCTGTTTAATAATGTTTTCTGCATTTAAATTTGAAAGAGAAAGGATACCTGGGTAGCAGCCGTCTGGCCCTCTTTCTAAGCTTGTAAATCATGGAAGACTTCAAGGTTGCCTCTCTTTTCTGGGACATTCCAATGTAAGTCAGTAAGACAGTGAGGGATGAGGGCATATTAAAGTCCAGTCTCAAGCCTCACCCCTGCCAAGACTTTGTGTGTCCTGTGGCCACCCAGGTGGACTGTGAGAAAAGCAGGGGTGCTGAATCCAAGCATCTGGGGAGGGAAACTTCTTGGCAGAGCTGTGACCACCTGCCTTACCACAGTGGGGTCAGCACACACCTCTGACCATGCTCCAAATGGGGACTTCTCTTTCAGAACAAGCCTGCCAGGGCCGACGAGCACTGGTCACGACTGCATACCCCTTAAGAGGCCACAGGCTTGTCCTGTGTTGACCGAACTGTGCTAGAACTCCTAAGAGTTGTCTATGGGGCCTTGAGCCCTAGAAAATACCGTTCTGTTGCTGTACAGCCACACAGTTCTAAACCCAAACTGTGTGGGTTTAGATGCAATCATCATCATCTGCCAGGCCAGGCTTCCGGGAGCAGCCAGCCACTGTGCAGGTGTTAATGATAGAGCCATAGCCTCTGAAAGTGTTTCAACATCATCAGGACCCAGAGCCATGTCCAGAGAGGTAGCCCAGCCTCCGAAGAACACCAGCTCACCAGCTGGCAGGAAAGCATCCTGTGGGGAAGACACACACCCCAGCTATGGGAGCCCAAGGGTGGGTCTGCCTGCACCCCTCCCCGCTGGCATTGGAGCTGACCCCAGGGCTTAGGGCATTATGAGCCCTTACGAACTCCATTTTATACCCAAGGAAACCGAGGCACACAGAGACTCAAGGTCTATCCGAGGCCACACAGCTAGGAAGCAGGGGAAGCAGAACGGGAGCCAAGGCCACCTGGCTCCACACCTGGCCCTGGCCCTGGCCCATGGGACACTCCTCCACAGGTTAGCAGGCCACTCCAGAAAGTAAAAGGTGACACAGGTGAATGGCATGTTCCCAAGTGAGACGTTCTCCCAGGGGTGGGGGTCTGGTCCTCACCAGCACAGCACTCAGTTCTGCCCCGCATCCATGCAGCTGGGGCCACAGTCCTGGGAGGCTGCATGTAGGGGCTCAGGGAACCAGTGGGGCCCCAAGCACATCGCCCATGAGGCACACATGGAAGGAAGGGCCCTATAGCCTTTACTTCCAGATGAGACAGCCACAGACCACTCTTCCACAGCACACACCCAGCCTGGCCAACTGTGCAGGAGTTCAAGAAGCTGGCGAAGATTGCAGACTGTCCTCCAGAAAGACTCTCTTACTTGTGCCAAGACATCAAGCCTGGGCACAGGCTACCACCTATACTCACCCACAAAAAAACTGGGCCAATAAGCCATCTACTTCAAAGCCTCATCAGTAAGGAGCTCACCATAATTTATCATCCAAAGTGGGGTACTTGGGCAAGGAAAAGGGATCCTACTAATTATGCCAGGACTGGTGGACCCAGAACTCAGAACAGCTGTGCCCACCCCAGCTCCTGCAGACTGCAACTGGCTCACCTCCCAACTGGGCCACTCCCTGCCCCCCACTCTGCTGCTCTCTATGGAGGCAGGTCAGGGATGCCCCTGATGTTTACCAGACACTGCGAGGCCACTGATGCAAAGACTGCAAAGTCTCACCAACAAGGAGACAAAGGCACGAAAGGTGGTACAAAAGGACAGGAACTCACCACCGTGACGGGGAGCAAAGGGCAGACTTCAGAAATTGGAAGTCAGGGGTCACCACCTGTGGGAAGCTGACACAGCCACAGCCAAGCAGGACCCAAGGCAGCAGTGCAGCCTAGAACAGTGAACTGCAATGACCCTCCTATCGAGGCCAGCATGCTCCTCCAGCCAATGGCCCAACTTAAGCTTGACCAGTGGTCCACAAGGGTGGGAGTCCCTGAGGCCCTTTTTAGGGTCCCTGAGTCAAAACCATTTTTTTTTTTTTTGAGACGGTGTCTCGCTCTGTTACCCAAGCTAGAGTGCAATGGCATGACCTTGGCTCAATGAAACCTCCACCTGCCAGGTTCAAGCAATTCTCCTGCCTCAACCTCCTGAGTAGCTGGGACTACAGGCGCACGCCACCATGCCCAGCTAACTTTTGTATTTTTAGTAGAGACAGGGTTTTACCACTCTGTTCAGGCTGGGCTTGAACTCCTGACCTTGTGATCCGCCCACCTCGGCCTCCCAAAGTGCTAGGATTACAGGCATGAGCCACTGTGCCTGGCCATCAAAACCATTTTCATAAAAATACGAAGACATCCTTTGCCCCTTCTCTCATTCTTTCACAAGAGTATGGTACAGCTGCTCAAAGGCTACAGGACATGCTATGGCTGCGGACTGCAGAAGCTCTGGGAACCCAGCTGTCTTTCATTATGACAGACAGTAAAGAGCTCTGCAAAGAAGTAAAAACGTGGGGCTATTTAGCAATTTTTTGTTTTAGAAAAGTTATTTTTCAGAATATGTTACTTATGTGACTACGTAATAGGCTTGTTAAAGTGAATTCATGAATAGTTTTAAATTTTTCAGTTTTAACTTCTAATAAAAGAAATACCGATGAACATAACCCACATAAACTAAAGCCTTCTGAGGGTCTCAATAATCAAAAGCATAAAAGGTCTGAAACCCCAAAAGTTTGAGAACTGCTGACCTAGCCACCCACTCCCCTAGCATGTCCCCATCTTTCTGCACCTCTGCTCGGGGAGCAGCCCTGTACTTCTCAGTTGCCACGGGCCTAAACACAAACATGCCTTTAAGTCTATCTCCTGGTTTCTACTCAGAGTCCTTTCTATCCAACAGCACTACCTTAAAAGGCGACATCTAACTCCAGACTTTCTCTCCGTGGCTGTGTTACATACGGTCCATCTGGAAATGAAACAGGCTCCAAGGCACAGGCAGACAGGAAAACCTTTCTCTCAAAAATGCAGACCTCTGCCTTGGTGAGGAGGCCAGGAAGAGGGCATACCTGTTTCCCCAGGGACCTGCCACCCTCCCTCGGTCCCCACTCCCCATGACCCTGGAGCTCTGCTCCCAGGTCCCCACTCCCCATGGCCCTGGAGCTGTCCCCCCAGATCCCCACTGCTAATAGTCCTGGAGCTCTCTGCCCGGGGTCCTCATATCCCACAACCCTGGAGCTTTCCCCCTGGGGCCCCCACTCCTCACAGCCCTGGAGCTCTCCTCCCTGGATCCCCACTCCCCACAGCCCTGAAGCTGTCCTTCCCAGGTCCCTACTCCCTCCGGCCTTGGAGCTCTCCTCCCCGGGTTCCCACTCCTAATAGTCCTGGAGCTCTCCACTCCCCACAGCCCTGGAGCTGTCCTCCCAGGGTCCGCACTCCTCACAGTCCTGGAGCTCTCCTCCGCGGGTCCCCACTCCTCACAGTCCTGGAGCTGTCCTCCCCAGTCCCAACTCCCCACAGCCCTGGAGTTCTCCTCCCTGGGTCCCCACTCCCCACAGCCCTGGAGCTCTCTTCCCCGGGTTCCTACTCCCCACAGCCCTGGAGCTCTCCTCCCTGGGTCCCCACTCCTAATAGTCTGGAGCTCTCCACTCCCCATGGCCTTGGAGATCTCCTCCCCGGGTCCCCACTCTCCACAGCCCTGGAGCTCTCCTCCCTGGGTCCCCACCACCCATGGCCCTGGAGCTCCCCTCCCTGGGTCCATATTCCTAATAATCCTGGAGCTCCCCTCCCTGGGTCCCTACTCCTAATAGTCCCGGAGCTCTCCTCCCTGGGTCCCCACTCCCTACAGTCTTAGATCCTCCCCTGGGTACCTGTTCCCCATGGCCCCTGGAGTCCTCTCCCTCGGTCCCTGTCTGCCAAGAGGGACCTGAAGGACCTCAAACATAGGCACCTTTACTATGCCACAGGAATAACATCCCTGAGCCTGGGGAGAGGATTCAGAAAAGCAGGGGACTCCACTGGAATGTGCTTCTGTCTGTGTTCCCTAGAACAGCTCAACCAGCACTGGCATGAAGGGTAGTACCTGAGCTAACCACCTGGGCCTTGGCTACCACCCCTAAATAATCCCAGGTCACCTCTGTGGAAAAGATGCCATTGGGAAGGGGCCTGGAGGATGCTTTGACTGTATGTCAGTGTTCTCTTTCTTAAGTCAGGTGGCAGGTTCATGAGCATTCATTTTTATTAGATTTATATTGTAAATGTATACTACTTGTATCCTTTTATGTACATCCAATACTACATTCTATTAAAAAATATTACTGCAAGTATTATAATACATTAGTGGTTCTATAGCACATCAAACCGTGAAGATCCCTGGAGGTCATGCTTCAGGGGCCACCTCAGGTGTAGGATGGGGCAGGGGGTGGGGGGTCAGGGTGGTCTCATAGCTGGTGCCATTCCTCTTCCTGGTCTTCAACATGAGAACATTCAAGCATCATATATGTGAGCTCCATGTTTCATTTCAAGTAGCTGGGTGTTCTGCTGCCAAATAAATGAAGCTTGAAAACTTTAACAGTGACAAACAGCTCAGAGAAGGCCTTTTCCCTCTGGCTGACACCAAGGTCCTCTGGGGACGACGGTGGGGCACCGTGGGCCAGCAGCTCCCAGCACCTAGCACTGTGAACACTCCGTGTCTCCCTGGGTTCTCCAGCCTTCAGCTCCCATGCTCCACAGCCCTCCTTCCAATGGTGTTTAAGGATTAACTTGCCTCTTTCTTGGCAGCTCAGCTGATCTTCAGGTCAGACAAAAAGGAAAGAAAGAAAACATGCACCTCCGAGCAGCTGAGCCACCCCTGCACCTGCATGGCCTCCTGTGCCATTGCCTCACGGTGGCATTTCATGTGTGCGACTCTTGAGGGACACTCCAGGAACCCAGTTTCCATCCTGGACTCCTCTGTGAGGAGCACCAGGCTTTGGGTGGGCACTATTCGGGATCCACCCATAGCCCTCCCACCCGGTAGTCTGCAGGGCTGACATCTGGCTCCAGGTGCTGATGCCAAACAGCTCACTCACAGAATGGCCACAGGCCAGCAAGTCCTCTCCTGGGGTCCACTCAAAAGAGCTGAAAGTAGGTGTTCGGACAAATGCCCGCACACCCGTGTTCACAGCAGCACTATCCACAAGACCCCAAAGGGTGAAGCAATCCCAGTGTCCACCACCCATAAAAGGAATGAATTCTGACCTGTGTTACAAAGTGGATGAGCCTTGAAAGCATTATGCCAAGTGCAAGACACCACAGACAAAAGGTTACATATGGTATGATTCTGTTTTGACGAAATTTCCAGAGTAAGTAAATCCACAGAAGCACAAAGCAGATTTGTGGTTACTGGGGACCAAAGGCAAGGGTGACTCCTTAATAGTTATGGGGGGAGTCCTTTGGAGCAACGGAAATGCTTTCAACTGAAGAGGGGTGGTAGTTGTACAACATTGTGAATGTGCTAAACGCAATGAAATTGTACATGTTAAAATGGTTAATTTTACGTTGTGTGAATTTCACCTCAAAAAAAAGAAAACCCTCAAAATCAGGAAACCACACACACAGTTCACCCCATCACAGCACCAGGGTAGCAAGGCCTACAGCTGCTGGCCTACTACAAACTATCCCCCAACTCCCACTGGGACCCTGGTCCCCCCTGCCCACACACAAGCCCTGTAAGCCCAGCCCCAGTCCCTGCCGCTGCTCCCCTGTACTCCAGCTGGAGGGGAAAGTCACATTTTAAAAGCCTCTTCCCTGTTTGGTCTTGACAAACAGCCCATGGCCACAGGATTTTTGGAACATGACGCCATTCATGGCAAAGGGAAGAAAGCCGGAGAATGCATGGGGACGAACTTCTGGGGCAACATCTTCGCAAGGAAGTCACACCCTGTTCCTCAAAAAGCTGTCCTTCCCATTTAGAAACAGGTAAGACAGAAGTATGGTGGAAGGAGGAGCAAAAAAAGGACAGGAAAGCTAAAAGAGGTCACCCTTCCCCACACACACTGAGGTGGTCAGGCCCACTCCTGGACACTAGGGGCGAAGGGGGCCACACACGGACAGAGAGTGATCATCTCAAGGCCGAGTTTTTCAGCCCTCTCAGGTCATGTGGAGACAGAGAAGGCCCAGAGTCCCACAGCTGGGTTTCCTTCTGGCTTTGCCACCAGAGGAGCTGCCTTAGGCACACTGTACTACCTCTCCACGTTCTCTTATCTCCACCTTCTGAGGCTGCTGTAAATATAAATGAGCTAATAGTGGCACAGGGCAATTCCTGTCAGCTGTGAATACCACCAACAGAGCAACAAAACAATCCCAGAGCAGGCCACCCTTCAGCAATTTCTGTATAAGAAAACCTCCACATAGAAGGCCAGGTGCTAATTGGCCGGGCCCCCTAGGAAGAGGACTCCTAAGCTCCCAGGCTCACAGGGTTTCCAGGTGGGAAGGGAGACGTGGAATTGAGAAGCAGTGGGCTGTCTGCCGAGGTGACATCTGCCTGTTAGAAGAGCTAGTTCACAGGCTCAAAAGACTTCCTCTTGTTTAGATCTCGTAGAAGGGTCCCCTCAGCACAGGCTTCTTTCCCTGCAAGGGTGAATGACTTGTAAAGGCTGGAGGTAAGGTGGACAGAAAGGCTGGAAGGACCTGCTTGCCAGCTGAGGGGACCCACTCAACACTGGTGACCAGAGGGCCATGAAACGTCCTGGCCAGATCTCCCACCCAACCAGTGATTTGGGACTAGACCTGGCTCCCCAGCTCTGGGCTCCTCTCTACCTTCCTTGGGCATTTCAACCATACCCGGCACAAGGATTTTTCCTTCTCAGACAACTGCAAGGCAGTTGCTCCACGGGATACCAGTGGGATAAGCATGGCTTCTCTCAATCCTCTCCTACTCCCTTCAAAGTGATTCCTAAAGTTGGGATCTGCTCTGCCCTTCATGGGACCTGCATGCCTTCTCTGGGCTTGACAGAGGCACAGAAGTGGCCTCTAAAGTGGCCTCTAATGTTAAATCCTAAACTGATGATGCCTGGCCCCTTCACTTCCTACCCTCTAAAAAAGAAACTTTTTTTTAATACAGGGTCTTGCTTTATTACCCAGGTTGGAGTGCAGTGGTGTGATCTGTGCTCGCTGCAAACCTCCGCCTCCACTCTCGGGCAGTCCCTCCACCTCAGCCTCCCAAGCAGCTGGGACCATAAGCATGTGCCACCATGCCTGGCTACGTTTTTTAATTTTTTTGTGGAGACAGGGTTTCCCTGTCTTTCCCAGGCTGATCTAGAACTTCTGGGCTCAAGCAAACTGCCCACCTTGGCCTCTCGAAGTTCTGGGATAACAGGCGTAAGCTATAGCACCTGATGTAAAGATTCTTAAAATCAGTTCAGTCCTTACACAGCAGGCCCTCAAATAATATCATTTCATTCAACATTGATTTGTTATAAAAATGTTGGGGGAAAAAAAAGGATTCCTGTGACCACTGTCTGCGTGGAGTTTGTGTGCTCTCATGTCTGCATGGGTTTTCTCTGTGTACTCTGCTTTCTCTCACATCTCAGAGATGTGCACATTCTTAGCTGTGAAATGGCACATCTAAATGGTCTCAGTCAGCAGGTGTGGGTGAGAGGGTGTCCTTCGATGGGACAGCATCCTGTCCAGGCTTTGTGCCCTTGGGAGAGGTTCCAGACACCTATGACGTTGAACTGGAATAAGTGAGCTGGAAAATGAATAAATGAATACAGGTAACTGTTAACTAAAAATTCATCAAGTCTACAATAATCATACAAATACATAACAATAAACTACGCAGTAAGAAGCACCCAGCGGACTCGCTGCTTTTGTTCTTGTTTTTGAACTTCCTGGTTACGATAGGCGGTGTGCCTTATAATTTTCACTTTGCAGACATTTATTCCTTGATTTAACCCACCATCATAACTGTCATCACTCATTGATTCACCAAAACTTGGATAAATAATGATCTTACTTGTTTTTATTCATCTTTCTGAAATGTATATAATAGCTCACATGTATTTCTATGTTTAATATCAGAAGTATTTTGGATCTTTATTTAGAAGTTTGGTTATTTTTTTTTGTAACCAGAAATACACTGTAAAAACTTAAATCCTGTTTATGTCAATAAGCTTATGATAAAATTGGTTTGGTTGTATGTTGTTTTGCTTAAAGTAGCAGTTTCCAAGAGCCTATCAACGACGATAAGTGAGGACTTACTGTACTTACACATTCTGAAAAATCAAACACACACAAGGCAAACCGACTCTGTCCTTCCAATCCTCAAGGTGCTGACATGGGGAAGCTGCTAGGGTGGTGCAGAGCAGCTCAGTGGGAGAGGGGACAGCCTGAGCTTCTGTTTAATGGCCATGGGACAGACAGAAACAGGTTTGAAGGCCAGCTCACCCACAAAATCACAGTGAAAGGTCCCCTCCCTGGGCTGTTTTCTCAGCAGTAACCTAAGAGGGATCGGGACCCAGCACTCCCTGCACTGCCCCTGCCCCATCCTGCCCAGTGTCTGGCCCATGGTGGACATTCAAGAGCAGATGGGCCAGCATGCTAAGTGAGAGCTTCCCAAGGCCAGGATCCATGTCCCACACACGGCTCCATACTGCATGGTTTATGGCTGATAAAACAGATCCCATTTACTAAGCACCTACCATGTAACCCAATATTTACAAACTCAGCCCTTGCCACAGCAATCTTGCGGTTGCTGAGGGCTTTGCAAGCATCTTCCACTATCCTCATCAGGACTCAAAGCCATGGGCACTATTATTATAACCCCCCAGTTTTCAGACGAGGGGCACAGATGCTTTAGCTCTAAGTAACCTGCACCCATCAGCATGGAAAATGGAGCAAGAATGGAAACTCAAATCTGGCTCACCACCATTCCAATTCCCTTGCCTGGGCACACTGAAATGAAAAGTGGGACTGTGTCAGATTTCTAGGTCAGAGCAGGTCCCCAAGCAGAAGCCATACAAATGCCCCGACTCCCTGCTCTGCCAGGCCCTGAGGCTCCTGAGCCCCAAGCCGCTCACTTAGTCCTGACAGTAAGGCTCTGGGTGTGGCATCAGGAGACCCAGGAGACATGGCCCCTTTCTCTGGCTCAGCTGGGGCTCCCTGCAGCTGCTCCCCCTTCCCTTGGTTCCTTTAGCTATGGGCAGGACCACGAGAAGGTCAGAAACCTTGTGTGGAAAATGCACCATGGGTGCTTGTGGGTCTGTTAAAACCAGTGCCTCAGAACCTACAGAGATCAAGGGCAAAGCTATTTCCTGATTCTGAATTCCTCTTTCACAAGGAAAACATTGTGCTTCCTGTTCAGAGCTGTGCCAAAGGTGTGGTTGCTGCCTAGGCCAGTAGCCCATGTTGGGGATGTGGGGCACCCCGAAGTTGAGGAGAGGTGAAGACCTGGGCAACGCCCTGAGCAACAGCCTGCACCATTCACACACATGCCCCACCACACACCCAAGAACTAAGGAGTCCAAGTTGGGGCAAGGCCCTGTTCCTGATAGCAAAGGTTAACACTTATCAGAAACAAGGTGGCCAAATAGGACTTCAGAAAAAAAAACACGTTGGCCTTCCTGTGACCTAGGCAGGCTGCTGAACCTCTCCAGGTCTCAGCGGCTCCATCTGCTAACTGGAGACAATTTCTCACCTGCATAACATGGGGGAAAGGAGGAGAGGGTGGGTACAGACAGCCCCAGCAGGTCCCTTTCCCCAGGGCTAGGAACTAGAAGTCCATTAAACAGCTGTGATTTATTCTGCAATATTGCAATATATGAAGAATTTCCCTACCACCCATACATCCCAAGCCAAACAAAAACACTACAGCATTTACAAAGCAAAGTGGCCTTCCCAAGGACAGGGAGGATGATGAGTCTGGAGCCAGGGTAGATGCTGGCACGGGAGCTGAGCTCTGCATCACAGCCCCACTGCTGAGCAGCTCAGTGACCTTGGACGGGCCGCTCAACCTCTCTGAAAATTCAGTGTCCCCCTCTCTGAGGGAGGCCTTGCTGCCACCAGCCCTGCTGGCCACCCTTGCCTGCTAAGGCCTATGTGAAACCACAGGATATGACACAATATAGTAGGCAGAGGTTCAAAGGATCCAGCAGGCCCATCCGCTCATAGTCTTGCTGGAAGGCAGCTCTGACACCAGGGCCACCTCCAGCACAGCTTCCAACTGCCAAGCTGAGCCCAAGGGGAAGGAGTCAGAAGGGTTACAGGCTCCAGGCAAAAACCAGGCTCTGGTTTCATGTGAACTAGGATGACCCTGACTGAGAAAACCACTGAGTGGTTTGGAAGATTCCAGTTCCAGCTTCCAGAAATGAAATGCCAGTGAATCAACCCCCTAGGTGCTCTTGCCCCAAACGGAAGTGACAATGCCTTCAGTGCTGGGTAGGGCATGGGGGCTCCATCCCAAAGCAGCTTCGAGACTGTCTCAATTGCTAAAACTGGAAAAAGCACAAAATCTAGGACAGAGTGTTTGAACCTGCCCCATATGGCCCCAGAGATGACCCAAGGCTCCCCCGAGGATGGCAGACCCAGCTCCAGGCTTTGGACCGCATTGCCCAGAGCCGCACTGCTTTTGATGAAAGCTTGAAAACTAGCCACCTGGTCCAACTGTGTCATTCAGCTGGGAAAAAGCGGCTAGGGGAGTGAGTTTCCCAGGATAAAAGAAGAGCCTGTTTTCTTAGGTCAGATGCTTCCAAAATTAGCACCCAATGATCCTCCACGTCCAGCAGTAGGATCTTTCCCTGTGCTGCGCTGCCACGCTCTCTCCCTCTTTCAAGACTAAGCGGCAGCTTGGGAACAACTTAAACATTCCAAGTTGAATGCTTTATTTCTGCTAAAGAGCATTAGGGTCCTATTAATCATGAGGTTGCCCAAAGAAAGGCTACTTCCCCAGCCACTGTGCTTCCTGGAACATCCCTCACCGCGGAGGGGAACTCTTCCATTCCATCAGCACACCACCCTCTCCCTACAAACACAAGGCAGGCACATGCTTTACAGGTGGGAGACATAAGTCACCTTCCTGGGTCACCCTGCACGTTTGTGCCAAGAAGAGAACACAGGCCTTGGACTATAGTCCTGTGTGACAAGGGACACAGAACTCAGAGGAAAAGGTCGTTAACAGGCTAGAACCCAGGGAAAAAAGCAAGGGTGCAACTACATAACACTGAAACATACATCCAATCTAGAGCGGGACACATGGACACACCAGCCTGCCCCGCAAGGCCCTCACCTGCTCCCCATGGGACAGTCCTGAAGCCCTGGCCAACACCCTTCTTGCCCCTAAACTCTGCCTCTGGGCAGGGGGTGAGGGTCAGAGCCCCGAACAGAGCTTCTAACACACCAAAAGAAGCCACCAAAGATGTGACAGTCAAACAAAGAAACTTCAAAAAGTTGGCAATAGACACCAAGGGCCAAGGAGAAGTGGGGACACAAACAGGAGTAATATATCCTAGAGAAGCAGCACTCCAGGAACCTTCCAACCCAGGGCCTGAGGGAGGGAGGGAAGAAACTCACCACCACCTGTGCCACCCCAGGACTGCCGCCAGGACTGCAGACAGCAGCCACGCCACTGGGTTACTAAGCAGTGGGAAAGTGGTCTGAGCTAAAATGTGCTGTAAGGTAAAATGCGCGCATCATAACTTTTTTACATGGTGAAATGATAGTATTTTGGATATGTCTGGTTAAATAAAATATAATTAAAATCAATTTCACCTCTTTTTACTTTTTTAACATAGCCACTAGAAAATCTAAAATTTCCTATTTGGCTTCTAGAATAGCGTCAGAGGACAGGGCTGGTCTAACTGAGGGGTGGTACACTGTGTTTCTATGCCAAATCTGGCCCACCACCTGCTTTTCTAAGACCCCCTAACCAAGAATGGCTTTTACATTTTTAAATGGCTATATCCTATACAACCTCCTCGATTTTTGCCTGTTGGCCTGCAAAACCTAAAATATTTACAAAATTCTTTTGAGTAAAAGACTCCGGGATTTGACGAAAGCTTGAAAGCCACTGACTTGGTCCAGTTGTGTCATTCAGGTTGGAAAGAGTGGCTTGGGGAAGGAGTTCCCCAGGATAAAAAAAAGAGTCCTTCAAAAAAAAATTGCCAATCCCTGGTCTAGACTCTAGAAACAATCAGATACTCACTCTAGGTGACACGAGGAGCAGAAGGCAGGTGTGTAGGTGAGAAAGAAATGCTTATACAGAGAGTCCCTGACTTAGGATTTTGAGTTTGTGATAGGTCTGATAGGTTAACCTGGATGTACCCCCACCGTAAGTCCCCTCAGAAGTCATGGAGCACTTGGAAGTGAATAATTCAGTGGCGTTTAGTACATTTCACAATGTTGTGTAACCAGCACTTTTATCTAGTTCCAAAACATTTCATCACCCCCAAAATAGAACTCCAATCTCATTAGCAGTCATTTCGCATCGCCCATCCAACCCTCAGCCTCTGGCAACAACCAATCTGCTTTCTGTTTCTACAGATTTACCTGTTTTGGACATTTTACATAAATGGAATCATACAGTATGTGACACATGACCTTTCATGCCTGCTTTAGCACAGTGTTTTCTAGGTTCGTCCATGTTGTAGCATGTCTCAGTGCTTCACTCCTTCTTAGAACTGAATGATATTCCATGGTACAAATACACCATGATTTGCTTATTTACTCATTAGTGGATGGACTTGAATTGTTACCACCTTTTGGCTATTGTGAGTAGCACTGTTATGAACATTTGCATACAAGTATTTGTTTGAATATACCTGTCTTCAATTCTTCTGAGCATATACCTAGGAGTAGGATTGCTGGCTCATGTGGTACGTTCAATGCTAAAGTTTTTGAGAAACCCCCAAACTGTTTCCACAGCAGCTATACCATTTCTTTTTTTTTTTTTTTTTTTTTTGATTTTTTTTTGGTATGGTGTTTCGCTCTTGTTACCCAGGCTGGAGTGCAATGGCGCAATCTCGGCTCACCGCAACCTCCGCCTCCTGGGTTCAGGCAATTCTCCTGCCTCAGCCTCCTGAGTAGCTGGGATTACAGGCACGTGCCACCATGCCCAGCTAATTTTTTGTATTTTTAGTAGAGACGGGGTTTCACCGTGTTGACCAGGATGGTCTCGATCTCTTGACCTCGTGATCCACCCGCCTCGGCCTCCCAAAGTGCTGGGATTACAGGCTTGAGCCACCGTGCCCGGCCCAGCTATACCATTTCATTCCCACCAGCAACACACAAGGGTTTTAACTTCTTCACATCCTCACCATCGTGTTATATATAATTCTAGCCATCCTGACAGGTATGAAGTAGTATCTCACTGTGGTTTCTATTTGGGTTTTGCTGATGACGATGCTGAAAATTGGTGCTTGGCAGTTTGAAATAGGATTTTGTGTGTCTGAGATTTTTGACAAGCTCCCTGCCAAACAACACACCAACCCATGTTACAGATCTTCTACAAGGGGGAACGTGAAATCTCCCCATTGCCTCCGGGATACACGTTAAGTCAAATCAGGATATCCTATGCCTTAGAACTTGTACTAATGTCACAGGAACAAAGGTAGCCTGATGAAATGCTTCCCTAAGACCTCATCCTGGCCTACACCCTCTATGTCTGAAATTCCTACCCTGAGGCCCCTGCAGCCTTGGCAGTGGGGTGTGGGGCATAGTGAGGGCAGAATCACACCAGGAAGACTAAGAACCCTGGGAGAGATCAAGACTAAGCTCATTTCCAGATGGGAAAACAGAGGCCTGAGCAATGAAAATGACCCAGCCAAGGTCCCACAAAAAAACAGGGCTACACAAAGAACTAGAAAGAGGCTTGTCGGCAGTGGCTCCTTTCACAGAGGTAATGCCTGAAGTTACAGTCAGCAGGAGAATCAGACAGCACCTCCAGATCAACACCCACTGAGAGCCCACGTGGATGTGGAAGCTGAGCACCCTGGGTTCCAGACCTGCTTCTCCCACTAACGCCCACCCCTCTGATTCACCTCCCGGCCTCTGCATCTGCTTCCTTTCTGCCCACCCACTACATGGGGGCTCCCTAGGCTGGTTCCTCTCCTTTCACTCTATGCAGACTCCTCAGTGCTCGAACTCACTCCCATGATTTTAGCAACCACCTCCACATCCAAGACTCAAGAATTCCTACCCAGCTTCCCTCTACTTCCATAAGGTCAAACTTACCACATTATTTTTTACCCTTCCCTATCCCCCCAATTTACTCCAAATCTGTTCTCAATCTCTGTTAAAGGTACACTTCTAACTACCCCAGGTTCCTCAACACCGACCTCTGATAAACCAACAACATCCTGTTCCTAGTGTCTGATTCCTTCCATCCTCACCAGCACTGATCTGGAGAGAAGGCCTTTACTGTAATTCACCTACTTTAACAGCCTCCAGTAGATCGTCTGCCTTTAGCCAGAATTATTTTCCTAAAAAACAAGTCTGATAGATTAAAAAGCTAAGCATAAAAATAGCTATAAAAGAATCTGAGAAATTATTTTACAAATCTTGGAAAATGGGCCTTAAATATGACATTAAAACCACAAACTAAGGGAAAACAGACTTAACTGCATTCATATCATGAAAAAGAAAAATGACCACACATAAAAGACAAGTGACAGTCTGGGAAAAAATACCTGGAATATACGGCAAGCATCGGACTAACATCTAGAGCTGGGTCAGCAAACTATGGCTCGCAGGCCACATCACGCTAGCTGCCCTTTTTTGTAAATAAAGTTATTTATTTATTTTTTATTATTATTATTTTTAGAAAGAGTTTTCACTTTGTTGCCCAGGCTGCAGTGCAGTGGCACAATCTTGGCTCACTGCAACCTCTGCCTACCAGGTTCAAGCAATTCTCGTGCCTCAGTCTCCTGAGTAGCTGGTATTATAGCCATGTACCACCAGGTCCGGCTAATTTTTGTAGTACAGATAGTTTCACCACGTTGGCCAGGCTGGTCTTGAACTCCTGACCTCAGGTCATCCGCCCACCTCACCCTCCCTAAGTGCTGGGATTACAGGCATGAGCCACCACGCCCTGCTGGTAAATACAGTTTTACTGGAACACAGCCATACTCATTCGTTAATGTGTTGTCTACAGCTGCCTTTGTGATGAGACGGCAAAGTTGCACAGTTGTCACAAAGGCCATATGGCCCACAGAGACTAAATTATATTTACTATTTGGCCTTTTACCAAAGAAGTTTGCGGACCCTTTACCTAAAGCACTTATAGAAAGCTCCTACAAATCAACTGGGGGAAAAACTAACCTCACAGAAAAATGGGCAAGCAATACGAACAGGCAATCCACAAAAGAAACAAAAATAGTAAATACTATAAAAAGAAGCTCAACCTCACTAGTAATTAGGAAAATTATTAGAGAATTAAATCATTTGATAATATCCAGACCTGGAAATGTTATGACACAGCCTTTTTTGGAAGGCAATTTCGTGGTATCTGGAAAAAAATGTAATGCACTTGATGTCAACCCAGCCATTCTATTTATAGGTATCTGCCCCCAGAGAAATACTTGCATTCGTGCTTGCACGTACACATACCCAAAAGCATTTATAAGGCTGTTTGCAGAAACATTCACTGTATATGACATCAAAACCTGTAAGTAACTTTAATGTCCATCAATAAGGGAATAGGTTAAATTATAGTACACTGCTAAAGGCCCAATATGCAAAATGGTTCTGGCATATTCATATGTAACACCATGAAAAGAACGCCAAGACATACTGTTAAGCAAAAAACAAGAAATATGTCACAGAGCAAATACATGCACACAGTTCAGGACAAAAAGGTTTAACTGTATATTTGAGTCCATATGTCACCGAGAAATGCACAGGAAAACTGGAAGATAAATGACACTCTGTGAACAGGGGCCTGGGACAAGTAATAAAGGACAGTCACCTATCACTTATCCCAGATCACTCTGAATTCCCGTGAGGAGAAGGCAAAGAACTCCTCTGCTCCAAGCTACCATTCCCAAGGCACCCTCCGCAACATAGCCATCCCTGACATTATTGTCCTCATCGTGTGTTTATGGCCACAGAAGCAGGGAAAATAACATTTGCTTCAGAATCCTGGCTCCATCCCTGAACTAGGCAAGTTGCTTTCTTTCTCTGGGTTTCAGTCTTCTCATCAGTAAGAGGAAGTGGTTGTGTTAGCTGATCTCCAAGTCCCTTCCAGATCTGATGCCCTAACACAGTCCCTGCAAGAGGTTTCTGTGCCTCTCTAGAGGAAAAACAAACAAACAAAACCCACAGCTGAGGAAATAAAGCTCAAACCAGAAAGCTCAGAGAAATGCCTGCTCCTGGGAAGATGACATCTCAAGAGCAAAAGCCAGCCAAGGCCGCTCATCACCTCCCTGGGCCCAGTATCCTCTCCCCTTAAACAAGGGTGGCCTCAATGGTGGCTGATGTATCTTCCAGCTTTGACCATCTAAAATAAGCTCAAGGCTGGGAGGGGCAGGAAGCAGGGGCTTGGGGGAGACTGATGGGAACCGATTGGTTGAGGTTTTCTAATGGAGCCATAAGGATGAGAGTGAGAAGCTGGGGGAGGGCCGGATGCAGAGAGCAGCAAAGAAGGCTGTTGGCAACAGCCCTGAGTCTCCCTCCTCTCTTTTCAAGAGCAGTTTCTTCCTGAAAGATTCCAGGAGGTAGAAGGCTGGGCTAATCTCTCCCAGCACAAATAACCCCACTCATTATTTCAGAAACTACCATTCCAGTTGTGCCCTGAAGGTCTCAGGCCTGTTTCAAAACCCGCAATTCAACTTTGAACACAGTGAGAGTACAGTATTTTAAGTTTGCCTCCCCCAGTAAATCCAATTAATAATCAACAGATTTAAAAAAAAAACTTAGCAGATTGTACTCAAACATGCAGATTCCATTCTAGTTTATCTAAGCTTAAGAATCCACAAACAGCCCCTGTGAGGTGTACAGTTACCAATTTTGACAATTGCTTAGAATAACCAGGAAACTTAGAAACCTCTGTCAGAACAACCCTTGACCAGAAATTTCTAAAAGTGGCAGGATATTTTGGTTTGTTAAACTGTAAGGGAAAAATAATAAAATATCATTTCCTGCTTTTCATAAATGGTCAGTGAAGGAGGTAAGCCAGGGACCTGGATTCCCAATTTACAGATAAGGAAATTTAAATAGAGGTAAAGGGATTTGTTCAAGGTCACACGGGTGAAAGTGACAGCCCAACACTTGAAGCAAAGTCTCCCAACTCCTCCTCATCACATAAACTGTTTCCCCCCAAAAAAGCATCCAAATGAGATGAGTCAAGGTCTCCTTTACACTCCAGAACACCGAGGTAACTGAGTAACTGAGTTCTACCCGTCCCAAGTAGACCTTCCCTAAAACCCTTGGTATCTTAACCATCTATGACTTTGCAGCCTTGAGTGTTTCCTTAAGCTTCTGGGTTTAGATGAAAATAATCCTTTTCCTGGCGGTTGGAAACCTGACCTCAGAGAAAGGCCCCACGCCCCAGGCCATAACCCCTGCCCCACCACCCTACTCCAGTTGGCCATGTAAACAAGTCAAACTCTGGGTGCACTGAAGTGGCATTAAAAACAACCGGGCCCGTTCACTTCAAAGCAACGTTTTCGGTCTAAGGGGTTCTTCTGCGACAGGAGTGACTACAACCAGATCACTCTGGACTGGAATGTGAAGGGAGCTCCCCTGCCCTCACTCAAGAGGCTGAAAGCTCTGAAGAGGATGGAGAAGATGGCTGTGGGGAGGGCACCCAGGCACATCCCAAGGAGGCGCACACAAGGGCTCAGAATCCTGGAACTCTAATTCAAAAAGCAATCACTGCAGGGGTTCCCGAGGGCCATGAGGATTGCAGCCAAGCCTCTTGGGGCCTTTTGGCAATACAAATTCCCCATCTCTCAAATCACTCAAGGGTGGGGGGTGGGGCCAGAACACTGTTTAATGGTTATGACTGTAATGCAGGTTTGGGAGCTACAATTAGTTCAAAGCCCTGTTTGACAGAGAAGGCTGGAGACAGAAACCAACTTTCCCGAGGACCCACAGGTCTCCTCACCCCTCGGCCAGTGACCAGGGAACTGGTCCCAGCTCTCCCCTCAACTACAGCCTCCCAGCCTGAGTTCAAGACCAAGACCCTCCTCGCCAGACTCGGACACCCTTCGCCTCTATCTAGTCCTCGACGGTGATGATGATTCCGAATAGGGGCAGGCTGGGTCCCACTAGACGGAAGCCCAAAGTCTCCCCCAACAATCCGCCCCCTGAGGCCACTATGGCTGGACAAGTCCAAGTCCCGTCCCAAGCAAGTCTCTGAGAGGGGTCCCGTCAAACGGCATCCAATCCCCAAGCGCTTTGTTTCCACTAAGTGAAACCAGTCACTTTTGAGTCACCCAAAAAGCATCAATCACACACAGCCGGGCAATGGGAACAGGAAAAGATGTTATTTTTCGGCATACTCGAGGATTTTTCCTTTGTCTAGGCTCTGTCAATGCACTTCCCGTCCCCATCCCCATGCCCCAGGACTCGCGCATTTCCCTGCTCCATTTTTATTTTCCCCGCAGTCCTCGGCGGCGCCCCCGCCCCCGGCCCGCCCGGGCCTGGGCCGCGCCTGCTCGCGGCTCCCGGGACAGAGATGTCGGGCCGGCCCCGGCCACTCACCTGCGTCAGGTCCTCGTCATTGAGCAGATGCGACTCGCGGGGCTTGAAGCAGTTCTGACACTTGCTCTTGTTGAAGATGTTAGCCTGGAATTTCCTGCACGGGTTCTCCTTGGCCGCCGACATGGTCGGCGCGGCGGCGGCGGCGGCGGCGGCGCAGGCCCGGCCGGCCTGGCGCTCCCGGCGGGCTCGGGGCTCAGCGCGGCCGCCGCCGCATCCCTCGCCGGCCCCGCCGCAAGTCCGGCCCGGCCTCCTACCCGGCCGGCGGCTCGCTGCACGCGCCGAGGCTCCTACGCCGCCCGGGCCTCACAGCGCGCGCGACGCCCCGCGCCCGCCCGCACCGCCGCCGCCCGGCCGCCGCGGGCCCATGGACGCGGCCTCGGGCCCGCTGCCTCCCGCTGCGGCCCGCCTCTCAGGCGCCGGTCGCCGCCGGCCCGGCTAGTCCGCGCCGCCGCCGCTGCCCTCGGCGCCCCGCGGCCGCTGCAGTTGGGAGCGGAGCGCCTCACGCACTCCGGGCGGGGCGGGCGGGCGGGCGGGGGGAGGTGCTGGGGCGTATGGGGCGGGGCCGTGCCCGACGCGATTGGCAGCTCCACCGACCAATGGAGGCAGCGCACTCCCGCTAACAAAGGAACCCCTGGGCCAATGGAAATTGGGGGCGGGACAGAGAGCGGCCGAGCGCAAGGTAAGTTGTGCACTCCGGGAAGGTGGGGGCGCCGGCTTGGGACGTTCAGGTTTGGTGGACTGGCGCCGAGGCCAGCCCGGCTGACAGCTGCAGGGTTCGGGTGGGGGCCGCGGGGGAAGGCGGAGCCGACCTCTGGCTGACTCTCGGCAAGCCCCTCGCTCCCAGGCTCGCCTTCCCGCGCCCACGCTGCACATCCGACTGAGGCATCTTCCCCAAGCCCAGCTCGGAGAGGATTAGTTTAGCACCTAATGTGTACCAGGCCCTCTAGTAGGAGTCATTTTAGCGTCGGGAAGGGCTGGATACGGCTCCAAGGGCTCGCTCATGAAAGTTTCACAACCTCTCCATTCTCATCCCCATTTTACACAGGAGGAGACTGAGGAGCAGAGAAGTAATAGCGGGTAGTGTTTCAAGGGTTGACTAAGAGAAGACGTCAGCGGACTTGAAGAGCTGTCAGCTCCATTATGGGAGATCAGCCAAGGCTGACTCTCTGCCAGGTACTGAGCTAGGCATTCTTTCCCCCATGATGTGCTTGAGGAAATGAAGGGTCAGACACCTGGAGTAATTTGTGCAGGATCACTCTGCTAGGAAGGGGCAGAGCTGTCACTCCCGTCCTCCACTGTCCAGCCACCTGGCCAAAAGACAACCTGGAAAAAGCTGTCAAAGGCTCAGGCAGAAGGTTGCAGGAGCCCAGAGAGGGGAGAGATGCGCTCTTTAGAAAACTTAGGTTGGCTTCAAGGAGGAGGGGACGTTTAAGTGGACAGTGAGAGAAGGTTGAGTGTGGCTGGAGATGGAGACAGGGGAAGAAGGTGTAAGAGGCATTGGAGGAGGGCTCGGTCACCCAGGCCTTGTATTCCAAGCCCCGGTGTGCACATGTCATCCCACTGGCAGCTGGGAGTCATGGTGAGTCTTTAAACTGGGGAGTGAGCAAACCCAGCCTTCACGGAGGAGGTGACATTGGAGCATGTGGTAGTGGCAGCCACAGCAGCTGTTGCTCAGGGAATGGGGAGGTTTTGGGAGGAGAAGTAGCAAATGCTTCCAGAGCTGTGTACTTTTCCACCGATCATCTGGTAAATATCCCAGGGAGGTGGATTTCAACTCAGTGTAAGAAAATGCTTTTCCTCCAAAGGGAGCTGTGGGAAAGCAGATCAAAGTTCCTCAGCAGCCTAAGGGGGAAAGCCCAGCTCCACGGCAGGAGCTCTGTGGCCTCGGGCGACTCCCTTAACCTGCCCGATGCCTGAGTGACCTCATTTACAAAATTGGCATTAATTAATTAATGTGAACATTAAGTGATAACACTTGTAAATTAGCATACTGTGGTAAAATGTTAATTGGTATTCTTGCAACTTTTCTGTTGCTTTAAATTTTTGCAAAATAAAAAGGGGAGGGAGGACTGACAATTCTGGCCTGCATCGAATACTCAGAAACTGATATGAAAGGTGGCCTCTGAGGAGGGGTTCTTGGTGGTTGAGAGGTGACCTACTTTTAATTTTCATTGCAACCCCTTTTGTTTCTGCTGAATTGTGTATTGTGTGCATGTACAATTTGTTTTAAGATAATTTTTTGATGTCCCACCCATGCCTCAAGGCCACCTCCCTTAAAATGCTGGGCATATTCTGCTCAGGTTAGTAGACTCGTCCAGTACCTGCACTGGACTGGAGGGGTCCGCAGTGGGGGTGCAAAGAAAAGTTTCATTCAGAGATTCAGAGGCTGCCCAGCTGGCAGGAGCCCACTTTCAAGCAAGGGGAGACAAACAGAAACAGGAGACAGACAAATTCAGTCCAGGGTGTTGTGGGGGCCCACACAGGGGCACCCAACCCTGTAGGCAGCTTCAGGGAAGGCTCCTGGAGGAGGCAATGCCTAGGCTGTACCTGAAGCTGAGTAAGACCCAGCCAGAGAAGGTGGAGGGAAAGACTCGTCAAATGGGGTCACCAATTATAGAGTCTCAGGCCTTGAAACCAAAGAGTGTGTTCGTGAACAGAAGCAGCTTTCTCTCACTGGGTAATGCAGAGAGGTGGGAGTGACCAGCACTGAGAGGCACTGGGAGGAGGAGTGTGGATAGTGCAAGCCCAGCCTCTTCAGGGAGACAGCTGTGGTTGTTGTTAATACTATTTCATCTGCATTTTACAGAAGACGCAAACGAGGCTCAGGACATATCAGGAACTTCCCTGTGGTCACAATTATAGACCCTGCAGGTGAAGATTTGAGCCTCCCAGGCCAGCACCGGAGCTGCCTGGGCCAGGGGCAGTCATCAATTTTGAATTTTTTTCAGCTGAGCACTTAGGTAGGCGCTGCTGATCTGGAGAATGAATCAGAGGCGAGGACTGAGAAAGCTCTCAGAGGAAAGAGGGCAGTGGCCTAAGATAGGGTCGGTGGGAGGCAAGAGATTGAATTTGGAAAATGCTTAGGAGATAGAATCAGTTAATTGTGCTCCTCTCCAAAATCCTCAGGGTAAGGTGGGATCTTGGTTGCTACTCCATTTCCCATGTCTAGTTCAGTGCCTGGCATAGAGCCAGGGCTCAAAATCACCCCATGGGTGAATGGATGAAAAGCCATCATTCCGCTTTGTATTGTAATATCTCCTTCACCAGATTATGAAATCCATACCGACAGGGTCTTATAACCTTGGTTTCCCTTTCCAGGGGCCTAGAACAACACTTTGCATGAAGTTCAACACTAAGTGTAAACTTGTAAACATTCATTGGGCTGTACTCTTTTTCACTGCATTGTGTACACCTCAATGTATAGTGTTTATCTCAAATAAACAAATGAACAAACAAGCAAGCAAGCAAGAAAAGGCCTCTCAGGTGAGCCTCTCATACAGGTAAGTCTTGCTTTGTGGCTCTGACTGCCATCCTGGGAAGTTTTCCCTGCATCTTTTTAGGGAGCAGAATTTATACACACATATCCAGAGGTAACCACTATTTTGATCTCCATCACCATGGGTGAGTGGAATTCGCTACAAGCATGCCTGGCTCTTCTCATTCAACAGTATGTCTGTGAAATTCATCAATCCACACCGCTGCTGTATGTATCAGTACTTCATTCTTTTTCACTGTGGCCTGGTAGTCCCTTGCCTGGAAATACTACAATTTATCTGTGCATGTTCCCATGGATAGACATTCAGGATGTTTTCAGTTCGGGGGACATTATGAATAAAGCTATGAATATCTTCATGCTTGTCTTTGGTGCACATAAGCACTTATTTCTTTTTCTTTTTTTGTGACAGAGTCTCCCTCTAGCCCAGGTTGGAGTGCAATGGTACAATCTTGGCTCACCGTGACCTCCGACTTCCTGGTTCAAGTGATTCTCCTGTCTCAGCTTCCTGAGTAGCTGGGACTACAAGCATGTGCCACCATGCCCAGGTAATTTTTGTATATATACATTTTTTTTTAGTAGAAACAGAGTTTCACCATGTTGGCCAGGATGGTCTCGATCTCCTGACCTCGTGATCCACCCTCCTTGGGTGGATCCACCCAAAGGGCTGGGATTATAGGCATGAGCCACCGCCCCTGGCCATAAGCACTTATTTGTATTGGGAATACTCAAGAATGGGGATGGCTAGGTTTTGGTAAGTGAATGTTTAACCTGATGGGAAACTGCTGAGCAGTTCTCCACACCTGAGAGCTGGGCTCTCATCTCATCCTTTTGCTGCTAATCATTGATATTAGGATTCATCTGGAGGAATATGTGACTGCTACAGGTTTTGGGGGGGGGGCACATGGAATTATCTATCTGTTGGCGTGCATGAATCTATTTTGTCATTGTTGTTGAGACAGGGTCTTGCTCAGTCACCCAGGAGTACAGTGGTACAATCTCGGTTCACTGTAGCTTTGACCTCCCAGGCCCAAGTGATCCTCCCACCTCAACCTCCCAAGTAGCTGGGACTACAGGAGCGTGCCACCTTGCCTGCTAATTTTCCTGTAGAGTCAGGGTCTCCCTATGTTGCCCAGGCTGGTCTCGAACTCCCGGGCTCAATAGATCTTCCTCAGCCTCCCAAAGTGCTGAGATTACAGGTATGAGTCATTGTGCCCAGCCAAAGAATCTGTTTTTAAAATATTTCTGTTAGGCAAGTTTTAGAAATAGTGGGTGGAGCTGTGGTTCTCAAATCCTGGGGGATTTAAAAAATTCCTACTCTAGAGGCTGGGTGCGGTGGCTTATGCCTCTAATCCCAGCACTTTGGGAGGCCAAGGTGGGTGGATCACTTGAGGCCAGGAGTTCAAGACCAGCTTGGCCAACATGACAAAAACTGTCTCTACTAAAAATACAAAAATTATCTGGGCATCATGATGCAGGCCTCTAATCCCAGCTACTCAGGTGGCTTGAACCTGGGAGGAGGCAGAGGTTGTAGTGAGTTGAGATTGTGCCACTGTACTACAGCCTGGGTGACAGAGCTAGACCCTGTCTCAAATAAGAAAAGGAAAAAAAAAAAAAAAGATTCCTATTCTGGTCCATTCCCAGATATTCTGATTTAATTGGTATCTGTAAAGGCTCCTCAGGGGATTCTCATAGCCACATAGGAGTTTGAACCACTGGATAAAGGAGGGTGGAAAGGTGAAGGCTCTGGTGTGGTGGTGTCTCAGTCAGCTGTTGCTGCAGAAAACACCCCTACCCTACCAAGCAGAGTGGCTTGAGCACCATTTTCTTGTTTCTCTGATTCCGAGTGTTGTCTGGGCTCTGCCCAGCAGTCCTGCTGGTCTTGCTTGCTATAAGTGCAGCTGCACGGTAGCTGAGTGAGGTCTTTGGAGGCTGGACTGAGACAGGGCTGGCTGGGCCCTCATCCTCTCCTTGCAGCCTCAGAGCCCCTCTTTCCTTGTGGCCTCCTCTTCTGCTCTGCGGGCAGCTCCTCAAGGTTTCCCAGAGCGAGGAAGCAGAAGTGCCCATCCTCCTAAAGGCCAGGCCTGGCACTCGACCACATGCCATTAGTCAGCACAGGGCACAGGATGTCCCAGACTCAAGATGGGGGGCACACAGGGGTGTTTGCCCCAGGAGATGTGCTTCACTGGGCCACTGTTGAGACTAGCTACCATAAATAGTAACCATGTCATAGGAGTATTGTGAGGACTAAAGAAATTTATATACGTGACGTGCTTAGAACCATCCCTGAAACACCGTGTGAGCTCAGGAACCGTCGGCATGTATTAGTACTCCTAAAACCCCTATGCCAGGGGGTGGCAGATTTTTTCTGTAAAGGGCCAGTTAGTAAATATTTTAGGCTTTTTGGGCCATATGGTCTCTGTCGAAACTTCAACTTTGCTATTATCACATACAAGTATCCATAGACAATACATAATGACATAATGAAGGGGCATAGCTGTGTTCCAGTCAAACTTGATTTACAGTAGAAAGTGGCAGGCTGGACTAGGCTATCTCTTGGGTTCCCTCTTTTTCTGTTGCTTGGGCTTCTCTCTCCTAGACAGTCTCTCTGAAAGTTGGTCTCCCTGTCCCAGCCAGCACCTGTCAGCACTCAAGAATTCATGACTATTGAGCACTGACAGTGTGCCAGGCTGTGTGCCATGTGCTGGGCATCATCATGTCTCATCTCACTGAGTCCAGCTGTCATCATTTTAAGTTAGCTCTGGCAGCGTTGGTGGTGCCTGATGGGGGTCCTTAGTGCCCACCCCGGTCCTCCATCAATTCCCCCCAAAGCCACTGAAAATAAACATATACTTTGCAAATGTAGCTTGAGGAAACTCTCCTAGCCCCTTTCCAATTGCCACTCTAGAATTAGTATTATCCCTAGCTTACAGATGAGGAAACTGAGACACAGAGAGGGCAAGCATGCAAGGTTATACAACAGTAAATGTTAAGGCTGGGATTCAGACATGGGCAGCATCTTTGTGAGCACTGCTCTACACAACCTCCAACCCAAGGAGCTGCATGCGGCCCTGACAGCATCGGGGCTGGGCCCCACCTTTCCCTGGAAGCCAGACCACAAGATCTCTGAGGCCCTTTCCAGCTGTGGCTCCATGAGACTTTTCTATAGCAAGTACCAAATGAAAATAGTCTCCAGGCCGGGCGCGGTGGCTCAAGCCTGCAATCCCAGCACTTTGGGAGGCCGAGGCGGGGGGATCATGAGGTCAAGAGATCGAGACCATCCTGGTCAACATGGTGAAACCCCGTCTCTACTAAAAATACAAAAACATTAGCTGGGCATGGTGGCGCGTGCCTGTAATCCCAGCTACTGAGGAGGTTGAGGCAGGAGAATTGCCTGAACTCAGGAGGCGGAGGTTGCGGTGAGCCGAGATCGCGCCATTGCACTCCAGCCTGGGTAACAAAAGTGAAACTCCGTCTCAAAAAAAAAAAAAAAAAAAAGAAAATAGTCTCCAGATGTGCACTAGGAGAGAATGTAGTGTACTGGACACAGAAAGTCCATCAGAAGGTGGCCAGGTGCGGTGGCTCACAACTGTAATTACAACACTTTGGGAGGCTGAGGCGGGTGGATCACCTGAGGTGAGGAGTTCAAGACCAGCCTGACCAACAGGATGAAACCCCATCTCCACTAAAAAGTACAAAAAAGTTAGCCAGGCATGGTGGTGGGTGCCTGTAATCCCAGCTACTCAGGAGGCTGGAGCAGGAGAATCGCTTGAACCCAGGAGCCAGAGGTTGTGGTAAGCCAAGATCACGCCGTTGCACTCCAGCCTGGGCAACAAGAGTGAGACTCTGTCTCAAAAAAAAGAAAGGAAAGTCCACCAGAAGGGCAAGTTGGACATTTTATTTAAATGTTAAGTCTGTGACCCTTTTGACATAGCGATTCCACTTCTAGAAAGATAGGTTGTAAAATTGCCTACACAGGTACACAGAGGTATTATATACAAGGATGTTCATTGCATTATTGTTCTTAATAGCAGAAAATTGAAGACACTCCAGTTGTCTACCATTAGAGGATCAGATGAATAAATTATGGTTATTTGATATAGGGAAGTACTATGCAGCTGTTAAAGATGGAGAAAGTGTTAACAAGGCCAACCATCTCAAAATACGGTGAAGTGAAAAAGTGGAGAAATGGTGTGCATTGTTGTAGCTCATTCTTGTTTTAAGAGCGTGTGTGCTGGCAATATTCACAGTTAGTGTTTGCATGGAGAAGGTCAGGGGCACATACACCTAATCATTCATTGCAGTTAACCCTGGGAGGTGAAAGAACGGGGACTCACACGTAAGCTAGAGATTTATATCGTGTTTAAAATATTTAATATAAGCTTTCGTTTTCTTACTAATAGAGAGAAAATCATACAATGAAGGTGGATGTATCTATCACCCAGCTTCCATGTCAACTCAGGCAAGTCTTGTTTCAACCATACCCCCTCATCCACTGTGTGTGTCTGTAAAAGATAAGAACGATTTTCAAAGAGTAGCCACAATACTATTATCACACCTAAAAAAATAATGTCTTTAATATCATTGAATGTCCACTAAGTGATTTCCAGTTATCTCCTAAAAACATAAATTATTTTTGTAATAAGAAAAAAAAAAAAAAACGCTGAAAAACAAAAAAATTGTCAATCCAGAGAGCAGATGAGTACAAATTCCCTGGAGCTTTGTTTAGTGATACTTATCAAGTGTCCTAACCATGTGCGTATCTTTTGCCCTAGTAATCCCCACCTGTGAATTTATTCTAAGAAAAAAAAATAAAGAGGTATACAAACATTGTTCACTAGGGTATGCAGTGTCTGTTACAGAGAAGTTGTTTGAAAACTGTGGAGGCCAGGTGTGGTGGCTTTCACCTGAAATCCTAGTGCTTTGGGAAGCCGAGGCAGGAGGATTGCTTGAGGTCAGGAGTTCCAAACCAGCCTGGGCAACATAGCAATACCCCATCTCTACAAAAACATTTTAAAACATCAGCCAGGCATGGTGGCTCCTGCCTATAGTTGTAACTGCTTGGGAGGCCGAGACAGGAGGGTTGCTTGAGCCCAGGATTTCGAGGCTACAGTAAGCTGTGATCACACCACTACAACTCCAGCCTGGGTGGCAGAGCAAGACCCTGTCTCAAAAGAAAAAAGAATACACAACTTTTGTTGAATTTGAAGTTGAGCTACAGCACTGTGGTTTGCAGCTTTGTTTGTAAAAGGAAAAAGTGAAAGTCATGGAAGTGTGTGACATTAGGGGACCTGCTAGATAAATGAGGGCAGATCCGTAAAATGGAACATCGTTCTGTCATTTAAAATCATATTCTAATAATACACATAGATAACCACACCTTCCAAGAGGCGGAGCTTCATCCTCATCCTTTCCTAGTGTGGAGCGGACTTCATGATTTTCATCCACAGAATGGCGTATGGAAAGAAGAAGAACAGTCCTTTTACAGTGAAGAAACTCAGCAGACGCTCCCTCAACATCGCTGGTGGCAAGTCCTGTGGCTATGGGGTACCCCCTGACACGATGACAGGGGCACCTCACCGCTGTAGTCTTTTACCCAAAAACTGGTAACCTCGGTCTCATCATGAGAAAAACATGAGACAAACCCAAATGAGGGGCATTCTACAAAATACCTGAGCAGCATTCTTTGAAAGTGTCAAGGTCATGGAAAACAAGAAAAGACTCAGAACTGTTAGGGACCAGAGGATCCTCAGGAGATGATGCAGACTGGATGCCACGTGGGATGCTGGATGAGATGTTGGAACAGAAAAAGGGCATTAGTGGGAAACTGGCGAAATCCCAGTAAAGTCTGTCGCCTAGCTAATAATGTTTTACTAATGTTAAGTTTTTAGTTTTGACAAATGTAGCATGGTCATGTAAGATGTTCACAATAGGGGAAGGTGGGTGGAGTGTATGGAAACTTTGTGCAACTTTGCTGTAAATCTAAAATCATTAAACAAAAATTATTCAAAAAATCAGGATGTAGATATTTATTAGCCTAGAAATGTATTCACAACATATTAAGGGGAAAGTATGTATGGTCTCATATAGTTTTTGCTGAATGAGGCCATTTTTGTAAAAGCACTAATAACAAGGTGTGTGTCTACATGAATGTGTATATATATGCATGTAGGCCGGGCACAGTGGCTCACGCCTGTAATCCCAGCACTTTGGGAGGCCGAAGTGGGTGGATCACCTGAGGTTAGGAGTTCAAGACCAGCCTGGCCAACATGGTGAAACCCCATCTCTACTAAAAATACAAAAGAATTAGCCAGGTGTGTTGATGCACACTGGTAATCCTAGCTACTTGAGAGGCTGAGGCAGGAGAATCACTTGAACCTGGGAAGCAGAGGTTGCAGCAAGCTGAGATTGCACCCCTGCACTCCAGCCTACACATGTACACACATGCAAGGACATGGGACCGTATACATGTGTATATGTATATGTGCATATAAGCCATTCATGAACAGTGTTTGTGTACCTCTTTTATTTTTTTTTCTTAGACTAAATTCATGGGTTGGGATTGCTAAGGCAAAAGATAAACACATTGTTAAGGCTCTTGATAAGTATCACTAAGCAAAGTGCCAGGAAAGTTGTACTAACCCGCTCTCTGGATTGACATTTTTTTCTTTTTCAAGACATGCAGGGAAGCATGTAGTTCCAGGGTCACACACTCAGATGCCTCTGGGGCCAGGCAGGTGACGGCAGGGGCCTCAGTGAGCTGGGGTGCTCATGCTCCTACCACCAGCAGCAGCTCCATGGTCTCGGTCAGCAGCCGTCTGTCCTGCAGGATTTGGGCCTAGTCCTGACCAATCTCTTAATTTTCCAAAAGAAACCAGAAATCAAGGTTGTTACACAAATTTTCAGGGCCCAGTGAGTTGTGGGCAGGTCGCCTTCAGGGTCACACAGCCAACAAGAGGCCTGGGACTCAAGAGGCAGGCAACACAGGCCTCAGGCTGGGCTGTCCCTGCCCTGGCCCCACCATCCGCACCAAGCCTGGAGGACGGCCAGCTGGCCGGGGCAGGGAGAGGCGGCAGCTCTTCCGGCCTGCATGCCTGCATGTGGCCAGGCTGAGGAGTGGAGGTTTGCTCAGAGTCCACAGGGCTGGGGGGCTGACACTTCTAGTTCACCAGATCACTACAGAGGCTGTGACTCATGTGTATGTGTGTGCGTGTATGTCAGAGTCAAGGATATATCATCTCCTTATGTGTCTCTCCATGTCCAGAGGAGTCTGGCTATCTCTGGGAGTGTCTCTAGGAATGACCATGTTATGTGTCTGCATGCATGTTGACCTGTTTATCTGGGGGTCTGTGTCTGCATCTCTGAGTTGTGAAGATGTGTATGAATTGTACAGATGCATCCATCTTTGTGTGTCTGTTATATGATGTGAGAGATGATGGTACGTACTTATGTGAGTTTGTGGGCATCTGTGCTCTCAGGCTGGCCCCAGTGCATATATATCTGGGCTTCTATGTGATTGTCTGTGAGTGTCATTGTGTGTGTGTGTCTATTCTGTCTGATTGAGCTGTGTATGTTTGCATGTCTGTTGTATGTATGGGGGTCCATGTGTCCATATCTATGTGTGTGTCTGGGCTAAGCAAGTTGCCTCATGCCTGCAATCCTAGCGCTTTGGGAGGCCAAGGTGGGCAGATCACCTGAGGTCGGGAGTTCGAGATTAGCCTGATCAACATGGAGAAACACCATCTCTACTAAAAATACAAAATTAATCATGCGTGGTGGTGCATGCCTGTAATCCCAGCTGCTCAGGAGGCTGAGGCAGGAGAATTGCTTGAACCCAGGAGATAGAGGTTGTGGTAAGCCAAGATCTGGTGTGCCATTGCACTCCAGCCTGGGCAACAAGAGCAAGACTCCATCTCAAAAAAAAAAAGAAAAAAAAATTAGCTGGGCATGGTGGCACACAAGTGTAGTCCCAGCTACTCAAGAGGCTGAGGCGGGAGGATCACTTGAGCCCATGAGATTGAGGCTGCAGTGAGTTAGGATGGTGTGACTGCACTCCAGGCTGAGCGACAGAGTTAGAACTTGTCTCTAAAAATAAAAGTAATAAAAATAATAAATAAAGTAAGATAAGTACACGTCTATGCCCATGCCTCTGTGTCAGAGTGTGTCAGCGTGCATAGCTGTGTGTTGTGTCCGGCTGAGTAGGCGCATGTGTGTGCTTGTGAGTGTTGGATGCTGGGGCAGTCAGGGTTCAAGAGTCACTCACAGTCAGCACCTGCTCCTCACTTCCTCATGCCTGTTCCCTACAGTTCCCCACAAGAAGCATGCAGGGCCCAAGCCCCCACCCCTGCCACCTCTGAATGTCAAGCACAGGCCCGAGAAGTGTGCGGGTGGCCAGCTGCAGGGTCCAGGCTTGGAGGATCCTGGAGCAGAATCCTGGTGCACATGCTACAGCCACCAGCCTGCCCTGGCCTGGCTCCTGGGAAACGCTTGCCCTTGGCCAGCTGGATAGCTGTTGATTTGGGACACAGACCCACAGTGACCACAATATCCCGCTCCCAAATACTTCCTAAGGCCATTTGTTGCTAGGAGACAGGCACAGGCAGCCTGCTTTGATGGCTCTCTAGACACAGGCTCCCAGCACAGGAAGCCTGTCTGGCCCCCTTCCTATGAGGTGGCCGGGGAGGGTAGGAGTGGGCATCAAGGATGAAACATAGATGGGGCAGCTTGGGCAGAGTAAGCAGCATGAAGCTGCAGAGCCTTAGGACCAGAGGTGCCCTGGTGCCCCTTGGTCAGGACGCTGAGCCCAGAGGGGACAAAATCCTGACTTGAGGTCACACAGCAGCAACCCCTGCCAGAACTAGCATTCCTTTTGGAGAAATTCAGAGTTCATGGCCCCAAGAGTCATTCATTCACTCAGCAATTACATATTGAGCACTAACTATATGCCAGGCCCACTTCTAAGCCCTGACATTGAGCAATGGACAAGACAGATGTGATCCTCGCCTCACGGAGCTGATGCTCTAGTCAGAGACAGAAAGCAAGTGAAGAAGTAAGATCACATCACTTTGTGCTAAAGGCTAGCAAATAAAATTACACCATGTGGAACACTGGAGTTGTTCTGTCCAAATGGTGGCCACTAGCCCCATGTGGCCATTTGAGTCTCAAGTAATTGGAGTAATTGAAAATTGAGAGTCCAGTTCCTCTGTTGCAGCGGCCAAATTTCAGGGGCTCATTAGTCACATGGGTCTGGTGACTTCTGACAGAGGCTGGTGACAGTGGACAAAGAGCACTTGCATCACAGAAGGAGCAGCTGGACAGCACTAGTGTGGGGAGTGGACAGAGGGCTGGGGACTACATGGCCAAGGACAGCAACATCTGGGCTGTCCTGCTGAGAAGGGGCAGCCACATGGTCACGCACCAGGAGGAGGGGACAGCAGATGCCATGTCGGCCAGGTGGGGGTGTGCTTGGTGTGGTCAAGGGACAGAAAGGACAGAGGCAGTGAGGGGAAAGGAGAGCGAGGTGGGATTGGGAAGTTCAATGGGGGCCTCTGAGGCCTGGGTAAGGAGTTTCTGCTTTATGCAGAGGGTGTCAGGAAGCCATGGGGGGAGGAGTTAAGCAGGGGAGTGGCATGGTTTTAAAAATACATGGAGAATGGATTTGTGGGGGCAAGGGTGGAAGGAGGGAGCCCCAGGGAGGAGGCAATTGTGTCATAGAGAGGAAGGTGACTGAGGCCTGGGTGACACGGGGGAGGGGGTGGTGGGCAACAGCCATAGCCCAAGCCTTGGAGCTCTGGATCTGGCTGTGCCTGAATCCACAGCTTGCTTGATCCTCCCCCACTTCCTAGTTACTGGGTAGTTACTGGGCACTGTCTCGAATACCCCTCATTACTACCACCCACATACCCCCTCCCTCACAAAATCCTCAACTGTCTCTCTTTCTGTCCCTGTGCGGAGCACTCAGACATGGCCTGGACTTCCCCTGGTGCCCTGGGGCCAGTTTCTTTTGCAGGGATTTGCCCCTCTCACCGCATCCCAGAGCTGATAAAATAGCTCCGTCTTGGGGTCCTGGGAAGATAACTTAGGCCACCTGGTGTTTCATTGACTTTCTCCACCAGGATGCTGTCCCGGAGCTGTGAGCAGGAGGCAGGAGAAACCAGCTGGCTCTGGGTCTGGGGGGCAAGGGTGACTAAAAGAGAAGGCTCAGCTTGGCCGGGCACAGTGGCTCATGCCTGTAATCCCAGCACTTTGGGAGGCTGAGGCAGGCAGATCATAAGGTCAGGAGTTCGAGACCAGCCTGGCCAACATGGTGAAACCCTGTCTCTACTAAAAATTCAAAAAATTAGCCAGGTGTGTAAAAATACAAAATTACAGGTGTTGCATGCCTGTAACCCCTACTCGGGAGGCTGGGGCAGAAGAATCACTTGAACCCAGGAGGCAGAGGTTGCAGTGAGCCAAGATTGTGCCATTGTACTCCAGCCTGGGCGACAGAGCAAAACTCCATCTGGAGGAAAAGAAAGAAGGTTCAGCTTCAGTTGCAAAGTCCCTCGGAAGGACTTTGGTTTGTTCTTAGGAAGAACTTCCCTTCTGTAAAAGGCTGATGCCATCCCCATACATTTGCAGTGGAGGGGATCCCCTAGGGCCCTAAAAATGAGGTGGAAAACCTGCTCCCTAGAGCGGGTGCCCAGAGGCCAGCTCTGCTCCTCAAACACTGGGCGCTCATTCCCTCGCTCTGCACTCTACTCCTGAGCAGTGATGTGGATTGCCTGATGAGCCTGGCTCCCTCCTCGGAAGCACCTTGTCTGTCTCCTGTACTAGAATGCCAGCTCCACAAGAGCAGAGCGGTTGTTGATATTGTTTCTCTCTGTCCCCTTCTGTCTGGCACTGTGCCTGGCATGGTGGATGTTCCCAGGAGGTTTTGGGAATGAGCGGATGTGTGGCGAGAGTGTGGGCAGGTGGTTGCCATGCATATAGAGCCTGCCAGGCCCCAGAGGCCTCAGACTCACCCTCTAACTGCACCCTCCCAATGGTCCCTGGAGGAAGGTGGGATCAGGACTTTGAGGCTTGGAGAGGTGAGGTCACTCACCAGAGGTTGCACAGGCAGTATGTGGTGGGCCTGGTCTGGAGAGGCCTGGAGGGGCTCAGGAGGGTGCCTTTCCCTATGACAGCTCTTCACCTATCCACAGGCCCTGCTTCCCTTGCCAAGTCCCACCAGGGGCTTCCCCGGCCACCTTGAGTCCTCAGGTACAGCAGCCACTGCAGGGCCCTGTCCTGTGGTGCACAGCAGTGGGCTTTGCAGCCCAGAGTCACATAGCAAACAAATGAGGCATGGCTGAAAACCATGTGTATGGTGGCCTCGGCCGGGCCGCAATGGGTGGACCCAGCCCTGGGCAGGCATGTGGCTCCACCCGTCACTGGGCAGGCAGCCCTGCCTCCTGAGTGCACCTGCCACGCCCGGGGCTTACGTCAGCTGAGGGGACTGGGGCAGCCTCTCTGAAGAATGCAGCTCATTGTCAGCGATGGGGCAGGATTCCTTCCCAATGGTCACACCCAGAGGCAAGTCTGTCCAGGCAGACAAGGGCAGCTGAGTGAGGCGCCCGAGGAAGGCTGACTCCCTCCGCCCTGTAATGGTCCAGCAGCTCCAGGAAAAAGGACCAGAGTGCCCATCACCACCTGACCTTGCAACCACGCACACGTGTGACTTTTATAGTGAGAGAGAAAAAAACAAGTTATAACATCAACTTCTGTATGACTTGCCCAATGCCAGGATTCTTATCAGCACGGACTCTTTTTTTCTTTAATTTAAAAAAATGTTTGAGATAAGATCTTGTTCTGTTGCCCAAGCTAGAGGGCAGTGGTGTGATCATAGCTCACAGTATCTTGGAACACCCAGACAAGAGATCCTTCTGCGTCGGCCTCCTAAACTTCTAGGATTACAGGTCTGAGCCACCGTACCGGGTTTAAGCACCATATCTTAATCCTGACAACTGTCTGAGGAGTAAGTATTATCCTTATTCACATTTTGCAGATGGGGAAACTGAGCTCCGGGTAACTGGCCCACGTTCACACAGCCAGGAAGCAGGGAGCCAGGATTCACAGCCAGTGTGGCCCAGCGTCCTCCTGGCTCCTGAGTGGCACTACACACAGCTTTCAGAATTGTACACACACAGCTTTCAGAATCGCGCACACAGCTTTCAGAATCGCGCAC